>NC_034186.2:20518011-20773011 GCF_002021735.2 Oncorhynchus kisutch | reverse complement strand
GAAATACAGGAGGTTAGCTGGTCCTGCTTACACTAACTGGTTAACTTACCCATTCTTCTCCACAGCGAGTCCCGTTTAGCTATACAAATTCTCCACATGGATATATTCAAATCACTACCTGACTAGAAACTGTCAAGTCAACCAACTACTTCTTCACTTGAATAATAGAGCATCGAACCAGTCAACTGGTCTGTTAACCAGTCAACTAGTCACTAAACCAGTCAACCAACCAGTGAACCAGCCAACCATTCAGTGAAAGTCTCAGCCTAAACTGTTGATGCCTGTTGTGTCTGTTCTTGTTCTGTAAATGTTTTGTCTGTTCTCTGTGGGGGTTATTTTTGATTTCTTTTTCATTTGATATTCTCCTGGAAGATTGCATACTTTTAATAACTGTCTCCTGTTATTAGGGTATTTGAACCCATTCACCTCACAGGAGTTGAAACAGGATGTTTTGACTCTTAAGAGGTGAATGGGAGGTCAGGTGTGGTTTCACCACAGTGTCTTGGGCTGCATCCTAAATGCCACCATATTCCCTATAAAGTGGACTACTTTTGACTAGTGGTCATAGGGCTCTGGTCTAAAGCAGTGCTCTATATAGGTATAGGGTGCCATTTGGGACGCAACCTTGGTGAAGTGGAGGGAGTTATTATAGGCTGGTGGTACATGTGCAGTCTTGAAGGAATACAAACAAGGTCAATAGACACCTGGATGGTTACTGTTATCGTGAGAGGAGGAAATTCCCAGATCAACAAGATATTCATTCTATGGTTGCATCTCAAATGGCACCCTATTCCCTAAATTGTGCACTGCCAGTCTGTGTTCTCCTAGTACAAAGTGAACAGGGCTGATCAAATCAAACTGAACCTCCATGGTATTTTAGAGAGGACGTTTTGGCAGGAAATGATTCAATTAGCCGCTATTCCACCATCCAATATCAGCTTCTCAAAGGCAACTTCCATGCTTCAACTCTAGTTGATTCCATATGACCTCGCTTTTACATGTTTTGGACACTCCTATAGACTTTCAACAGTGCTCATTGCAAACACATTGAAAAAGTTCCTTAAGGACAAATAATGAAGTTATTCACACCTGATGTTACTGAGACCATTCTGATATATCATTATTGGTTGTAGATTACCAGTTATCCATTTCCATACCATAAATATTTCTTCATATTTCTTAATTAGTGTCTTAATCAAGTCTTAATTCATGGCATCACATAAATTACTTTGTTCTTCAAATTAAATGTTAACTAGCTTCCAGTAGGATAATATGTTTTCCTTGCAGAGTTATAATTCTTAAGTCAATGTTATAATGTTCCCTCCATCTAACTTCTTCAGATAACTTCACTACCAAAAACGTGTAATTATTCAGGTTCTGACACATCTATACCACAGCATAAAAGCAGCAGTCCTACCCTGCATTGCAGCAGATGCCTTCTGGGTAAATTGTCCCCTGATTGACCTCCGACATACAGACAGGAAACATCCTATGGATGTGGAAACCTGACATGCATCCCATTCGCTTGAATGTTTGCTGCATTGTGGAACAGTTTGTAATGAACGACACATTTCCCCAAAACATCCTTGTAAGTTCTTGAACAGACTTTGAGGTACGTTTTCTCCCGTTTGGTGGGTGTGTTGAGGTGTGGCTTGAAGCACACACGTGTTTAAAGGCCAGTGGCCATGCTGACAGCATTCCCCAACCCACAACCCAATCACTCCCCGTTTTTCATCTGGTCATTCAGTCCCGTTTTCCATAAAATTGAGTGTTCCAGAACGTGAACTCGTACTGTACACAGCCCTGAAAACCTCCTCATTCAGCCCGGCTCGTGAATTCCCCGAGATTATGCAGGTTGACATTTATTTTCATGAGTCTTGTCCTGGAGGCAGAACTGATCGATTTCCCCTTAAATAGGCCAGCTGCAAAGTCAGAATTGTATTTATTGTAAAAATTCATGAAAAATTTGCTTTTTGGTATTAATTTAAGGTTACGGTTAAGCATTAGGGTTGATTAGGGTTAGCAATGTGGTTAAGGTTAAGGTTAGGTATAAAATTGTATGACTTTGTGGCTGTGCTAACTAGTGACCACTCTGCAGAGCTGCCTTCAGAACAAGATTCATGACGACAAACGCTAACCTGCCCAGATTACATACATGACCCATTCAGTGATAAGGAAGTGATAAGAAAACTCATATAAAATACATATAGAGGAGATGATATCCTGCTGCGCTCCCCTTTTGATCTGGGTTACGTCCCAAATGGCACCATATCCCCTACACTCTATTCCCTCTATAGTGCACTACTTTTGACCAGAGGGTTTCATTAGGGACGCATACCTTGGACCACATGGCAGAGGGAGTGCAGATGCAGGGAATACAGATTTAGCATTGGTCTGTTTGATGAATGGCATTTAATATATGTATGAGTGGTCTGTAATCAGCCTGCACATGCCCTGTGACTGAGTAAGAGGTTGTGTAATTGGTTGCTTGTGTGTGTGCGTGCGTGCGCACATGCACATGTTACAATCCTGCAGTATGTGCATGTGTGCGTGCAATGTGTGTGTGAGAGCAGATTACATCTCACCCTGGAGAGAGAAATTGCCTTTGAGAACGCAAATAGTATTTTTAAGTGTTCCTTACACTGTGAAAAAATGATGCATATTCTATAGGAGTATTTTTCACTGAAATCCCTCAGTCCATTATGCGTTGCCATGGAGTTTTACTTTATTGTTGAATAATTTGAGAAAAATAAACTTCATACGCTGTGCTGAAATATCATTCTACTAAACCTACAACTGAAGTCATTAAGGTCACGACCTTTAGGCTTTTTCCTGTGTGTTGTTTTCTTACTCGTTTCTGTATCTGTACAATGTGTTCCTGTCTGAACGGGTCTAACTTCTGTCTCTCCAGGTGTGTGCTCTACTTTACCAGGCTTGTCATTTCCTTTGCACATTCTGATGCCTGAAATAGAGTGTGTGTGTGTGTGTGTGTGTGTGTGTGTGTGTGTGTGTGTGTGTGTGTGTGTGTGTGTGTGTGTGTGTGTGTGTGTGTGTGTGTGTGTGTGTGTGTGTGTGTGTGTGTGTGAAGAGGGATGGTTTTCTTCTCTCTCTTCTAAATCTGTACTACTTCCTTTTATACTGTCTGTCTCTCTCAGCTTTTTCTTTCTGATCACCGGTGTTCTTGTATCATATACACAGACTGTATATGGGAGCGTTCATTTCACAAATGCTTATCCTGCTATGAAAAAGAAGTCTACCATTGTCTGTGTGCTTTCTCATGTCTGTATGTGGTTTGCCTTCGTTTCACTCAATGTTTCATGTGCCTTGGGGTTTTCTGAGTTTCTCTGAAACGTGTTTGTGTGTAATATTTTTTGTGTTCTTTTTTTTCCTGTGTGTCTGTCTGTGTGTCTGTCTGTGTGTCTGTCTGTGTGTCTGTCTGTCTGTCTGTCTGTCTTTGTGCGCATTGTGTATGTGTATGTGTGTGTGTGTGTGTGTGTGTGTGTGTGTGTGTGTGTGTGTGTGTGTGTGTGTGTGTGTGTGTGTGTGTGTGTGTGTGTGTGTGTGTGTGTGTGTGTGTGTGTGCATTGTATGCAAGGTTAGAAACAGTCTTTAAAACAAAGGAACTACATCTATAAAGCATATCATCTTTACAATACTCTGCTTACGTAGCAATACGATTGTGCACATATGACCCAATGTATGGGACATTATTTATAGGATACATTGAAATCACTATACTGGTTCACCATCGTGTCCCACCACCATCGTGTCCCATTTGATAATGTCTGTCAGGAAACAAAGGTGTTAACAGGCCATTGCCTGTATATTGAGTGAATGATGCACAGAGCTGTATCTGTTGTCAGTGTATAGCTCTGTGGTCAGTGTATAGCTCTGTGGTCAGTGTATAGCTCTGTGGTCAGTGTATAGCTCTGTGGTCAGTGTTTAGCTCTGTGTTCAGTGTATAGCTCTGTGGTCAGTGTATAGCTCTGTGGTCAGTGTATAGCTCTGTGGTCAGTGTTTAGCTCTGTGGTCAGTGTATAGCTCTGTGGTCAGTGTATAGCTCTGTGGTCAGTGTATAGCTCTGTGGTCAGTGTATAGCTCTGTGGTCAGTGTATAGCTCTGTGGTCAGTGTTTAGCTCTATGGTCAGTGTATAGTTCTGTGGTCAGTGTATAGCTCTGTGGTCAGGCCATTTTTTGTGTGAGTCTCTGACTGAGGGTATGACTAGTTCAGAGTCAGTGACGTCAGTGATGTTTGTATTCACACCCAGCCTCTCTCTGCTCTCCTCAGTGGCTCTGCTAAGAAGGAGTCAATGAGCAGAGTAAATGTGGCCTGACTTAGCTACCGGCAGGACACTGTCAGCTTTGTGTGCATAATGAAGTCCGCTTGTCAGCCAGGGAGACTCTGGTTGTGTCCCAAATGGCACCCTTATTCCCTTTATAGTGCACTACTTTTGACTCTGGTCAAAACTAGTGTGATTTCTAGGAACTAGTGTTCCATTTGGGACTTAGCCCCTGACTCTGTAATTCCATCTTAATACATGATGGGAAGGGAGGGGCTTAGGGCATGAGAGTAGTCAGGAAAAGGGAGGAGTGTGTGTGTGTGTGTGTTTGGTTGTGTTGTGTTGGGTTTATATTAATGTATGTACTGTATGTGAGATGTTGCTATGTGTGTTCTGTGGGTGTGTTTATCAATGCACTGGCTTTTGTCTCCATAGTGTTCTCTTCACTTTCTCTTTTATGGATAAGCGGAACTATTTGCCTGTTTTACTCTCTTTGTTTCTCCTTGTCTTCCTCTTCTTCCTCTTCTTCTTCCTCTTCCTCCTCTTTTTTATCTTCTTGTTTTTTCTTTTTCTCTCTTATGTTTATTCCCTCCATCATCATCGCACCCCGCCATCCAAAAAACAATCCAAACCTCACCAAATCCTCTCAGATCAACGAGAAGGTTGGTTTTTTTTCACTCTTCACCTTCCTGCTTCTCCTCCGGTACCCCACAGTGCACCCAGGGTCAGCGGACTGGAGCCTGGCAGCACCCACAGCATCAGGCTGGGTGCCAAGGCCCGTCCCGGCCTGATGGGCCTCTCAGGATACTATCTGCCTTTACCAACCTGAACCTCCTATGTGCATCTCCTACCTTGTCCCTACCCCTCAACCATACCGCTGCTATGCTGCTTGCCTCCACCCTCAACCATCTACACTGTTATGTCTTTGAATATGCCTGGCATGGATGGGTCTTCTCTGTTAGCTTCAGTCTGTCACGTACGGACAGACTGAAGGTGTTCCTCACCTCACCTGGGGTGTGTCTATTCCATCCCACCATCCGTCCAACCATGGTTGTGTACAAATTGGCACCCTAGTCCCTATATAGTGCACTACTTTTGGCCAGAACCTCATGGGGCCTGAGCCCTCATATCTCTGCTGCCCACAGGCTCTCACTAATCTAGCTGAATGCACCACTCACCTTCTGTTACCTCTCATCCACCTACATCAGCTGGTAGCATAGCTCTTCACCATACAATCTTAGAGAATACAGAGACATAAGGATCATACCTTGACTTTGCCCTATCTAAGATACCCACTCAATTCTGAATGAATAGGGGTTGGATGTGGATTTCTTTCTCATCTAGGGAGTAACAATAGGCTATCAGTAGAAAGCATTGCAGCCTTGGCTATATCCATTGTTTATGATATCTTGAAAATGAGGAGCGTGTGGGCTCTGAGTGATGGAACGGTCAGGTCTTGTATTATTTTGACACCAGCCGTGTGGTTTCTCATTGGCTAATGGTATTTATACTGGGGTGAGGGAACACATATAAGAATGTTGCATGAAGCTTAAGAGATCAGATCTATTTACATACAAGTTCAAATTTCAATATTTGCCTTTTTCCGAACCTCTCTGGAACACTTAACCTATTTAGGCGACCGTGTTGCATTATTCTGGTTAACTGGGAAAAGCCTTCAGAGTTTGTGAGTGTTTAAACGGGCTAAATCAGCTTTGATTGTTTATTCTGGAATCAGTATTCAATTTGGGCTTCCAGATTTAGTTCACAGAACAGTGAGAGCAGAGAAAAACAGGGTGACGGAGAGACTAAGGCGGCGAGGAGGATCATTATTCTTTAAATATGTTTTTTTCTTTATTTGAAGGACCCAGTGTGTTTTGCCATATTTTTTTTCTAGTCTGTCTTTTCAAGCTTAAAGCTGAGCTGAGGAGCTGTCTCTCTGTAGGGGAGATAGATAAGAACCATCTCAGCCACCCGACCCTCCTGCCAACTCACACATCAGCGAGGCACTTTCCAAAATTGAGGTCCGTGCTAACAACTTACCTCCCAATAATCCCAGGCAGTCTAATGCCTTTTCTCTAATAAAGGACTATATTTTGGATAGATAACCAACTCATTCCTCTCCTTTGTATTATTCATAAATACTTACTAAGTTACTTTCATTGATAGAGAAGGAGCTGCAGGAGATGCTGTCATCTCTTTCTCTGCCTCCTCTCATTGCCAATATATTATTTTCCCAGTTCAGTTGGCTAGGAATCTCAACTCTCCATTCTGTCTGCTCCAAACAGATGACAGAAGTAGCTTTCTGGATGCTTGTAGCTTTGTCAGAAGACAATTGGTCAGAATAGAGAAATATTCAAAGTCCATGTAATGTATGATATATAAGATGTTGCACTGTATACCAGTACACATTAATGTTTGCATTGTGTGTTACACATCTAATTGACCATTATGCTTTGCATAATGCATTTCCATGTCAAAGTGCATTCCCATGTCAATGTTTCTGTCAGAATTTCCAAAGCCATAACCCATCGTATTGAAGAGACTGTTTGGTGAGAAATGTTGGTTCTCTCTTCTATGTAAGATGTTGGTAGACCAATGCTCCTAGATCCCAGCACAGAGTATAAAGAATGGACGAGAACCTCTTGACCTGGAGCTCATCTTGTAACCAGATGACTTTTTAATGTTGTTGTTTGTTTTGTTTACTTGTTGTACAGCGGGTCAGTAGACTCCCGTTTTAGTCAATACAGTGTGGTCTTGCAGTACCTCCGCAGGCAGGCAAACTGAAGTCGAATAGTTTTACTGGCATTGATTAGACAAAGACTTTGAGTTTGTCTGTAAATTACTACAGGGATAGTTGTGTTATTGTTTATTATAGGACCATTTTGTGTGATCACTCAAGCATGGCATCATGATCGTAGCTGCTCTCTAGCTAGCTAGTAATGTGCTTGATGCTTTGTTTGCCTTGTGCCTGGGCTGCTGCATGCCTTGCTTGACAATATCTGTGTGCCAAAAATGTGTGTGCAACAACAATTGTGCTTCCACCCCCCCACACCCTCCACCCCCTACCGCCCTCAGCTCCAAATCCTTACCTTTTCTTTATCAGGACTCTGCTTCCAATCCCAAATCCTTCCTTCCCTCTCCCCTTCTCTCCCCCTCTCTCTCTGTGGCATGCCAATGAAGATAAGAGTGTGTCTGCATTATAACTGCCAGCTTCTCATGTTGCTACTGCTGATACTACTTCCTCTGATACTAAAACTGCTTCCTGTGAAACCAGTGACTAAACCCCATGGCGTTCTCCTGCTCCCTTCTACTGCATGGAGGATGACATTAGTTCTCTTCCTCCAACACTTTCTGGTGACCTTTATCCTTTGACCTGTACGACCGCCTCCATAGCCAATAATAATCGAGATAACCCCTTGTTATAACCTTTCTGAGTCACACACTCGGTCAGCAAATCAACACTAACCATTTTGTGACCATTTTCCATATCCATGGGTAACCTCCAACCTCCTCATCCTTCTAATAATGTACACAGTGACTAATGTTGGCTTGCTCTAATTCCTCCTTCTATGCCCTGCGCTGCCCAGCATGTCACTTTGACACCTTGCAGACTCCAATCTAACAGATTGGTGCATTTCCTCTGAAAAGCTATGAGTCACTCGACCATTGGCCTCAAATTGATTACAGAGGAATAGATGTATACATCTCAAAATCTCAGTGTTTTCGTGACTTGAATAAAGCACACTCAGACTTTATTTAAGGTTTGGTGCATACATAGATTGTGCACATGGCACACATCTATGCATGCACTCACACATACAGTGCATTCGGAAACTATTCAGACCCCTTGATTCTTTCCACATTTTGATACGTTACAGCCTTATTCTAAAATGGATTCAATGTTTTTTCCCCTCATCAATCTATTCACAATACCCCATAATGACAAAACAAAAACATTTTATTCTACATTTTTGCTTATGTATACAAAAAAATTCTAACTGATATCATATGTACACAAATATTCAGACCCTTTGCTCAGTACTTTGTTGAAGCACCTTTGGCAATGATTACAGCCTCGAATCTTCTTGGTCATGACACTACATGCTTGGCACACCTGCATTTGGGGAGTTTCTCCCATTCTTCTCTGCAGAACATCTCAAGCTCTGTCAGGTTGGATGGGGAGCGTTGCTGCACAGCTATTTTCAGGTCTCTCTAAAGATGTTAGATCGGGTTCAAGTCAGGGCTCTGGCTGGGCCACTCAAAGACATTCAGAGACTTGTCCCGAAGTCACTCCTGCGTTGTCTTGGCTGTGTGCTTAGGGTCGTTGTCCTGTTGGAAGGTGAACCTTTGCCCCAGTCTGAGGTCCTGAGCGCTCTGGAGTAGGTTTTCATCAAGGATTTCTATTTACCATTCATCTTTCCCTCGATCCTGACTAGTCTCCCCGTCCCTGCCACTGAAAAACATCCCCACAGCATGAAGCTGCCACCACAACGCTTCTCCATAGGGAAGTTGCCAGGTTTCCTCCAGATGTGATGCTTGGCATTCAGGCCAAAGAGTTCAACCTTGGTTTCATCAGACCAGAGAATCTTGTTTCTCATGGTCTGAGAGCCCTTTAGGTGCCTTTTGGCAAACTCCAAGCAGACTGTCATATGCCTTTTACTGAGGAGTGGCTTCCAACTGGCCACTCTACCGTAAAGGCCTGATTGGTGGAGTGCTGCAGAGGAGGTTGCCTTTCTGGAAGGTTATCCCATCTCCAGAGAGGAACCCTGGAGCTCTGTCAGTGACCATCAGGTTCTTGGTCACCTCCCTGACCAAGGCCCTTCTCCCCCGACTGCTCAGTTTGGCGGTTCCAAACTTCTTTAATTTAAGAATGATGGAGGTCACTGTGTTCTTGGGGACCTTCAATGCTGCTGAAATGCTGCCCTTCCCCAGATCTGTTCCTTAACACAATCCTGTCTCGGAGCTCTATGGACAATTACTTCGACCTCATGGCTTGATTTTTACTCTGACATGCACTGTCAACTGTGGGACCTTATATAGACAGGTGTTTGCCTTTCCAAATCACACCCAATCAATTGAATTTACCACAGGTGGACTCCAATCAAGTTGCAGAAACATCTCAAGGATGATCAATGGAAACAGGATGCACCTGAGCTCAATTTCTAGTCTCATAGCAAAGTGTCTGAATACGAATTTACGTTTGTTATTTTTTTATACATTTGAAAAATTTCTAATAACCAGTTTTTGCTTTGTCATTATGGGGTATTTTATGTAGATTGATGAGAGAAAAATGGATTTGATCAATTTTAGAATAAGGCTGTAACGTAACAAAATGTGGAAAAGGTGAAGGGGTCTAAATACTTTCTGAATGCACTGAATGCATACAAAATCTAAGCCACAGCTTAGGTAAGGTAAGGTGAATACAGTAGAAGACATAGGCTTAATGAAAAAGGGATTTTGTTATGTTGTGTTTGTGTAGCACCAGGTGCTTTAGCTACCCATAATACATCACAGTTGGTAGTTATCTTCATGGGGGGGGGGGGTTAGAGATGGAGGGAGAGAGAGAGTGAAAGAGGAATAGCTACCTCACCTCACACCCCATGCAGCATTCAAGTCACATAAAACTGAGCTGTTTGTATTAGACGAAAAAAACTACAATTTTGGTCCCCTGCCTGTTTTTAAACCCAGTTTGGGGAGATGTATCTGCTGGCCAGCCAGGGCTGGTGGGCCCTAGAATAAGTACTATATTACTACTCTGCCTGCATCATTTTACTGTGGTAAGGAAATAAGCAAGTCATTTCTTTGTCATGATGATAAACACCGTTTTTAAGAGAGTTGTGATGTGAATAATATTGCCTCTATTTTATCTTCAAACACAAAACAGAGGTCTGCTACAGAGTTCTCCTCCCGCTTCCCAAATTAAATTCTGGCTACATCGCAAAAGGCACCCTATTCCCTACATAGTGCACTACTTTTGAACAGAACCCATTGGGCTCTGGTTAAAAGTAGTGTACTATATAAGGGATAGGGTGCCATTTGGTTCGGTGTTTTGCTGCAACCTTGGATCTTTCCTGTTCAAAGAGAGATGAAAATGGGAACGTTAGTTATTTATAGGTCTCATTCTCAGACAGTATCATACTGCTGCTTACTGATGATCAAGAGTCTCAGCGCTGTCTGAAAGGGGATAGTTTTGCGGGTGACTTAATGCGAGTTCCTGCAGATCTGTGTGTGTTGGGAGATCAATTGAGAATTGAAACGTCAAGGCCTGGTTTTGGCTGCTTGCTGTGCTTCACCTGCAGGATGATTTACAACCTCCACTCTGTGAGGTTATAGCAACAGAAATACAGTGGTAAAATATGAGATTGGCAGTAGTGGCACCCTGATACATCTAAAAGTTTTGCAACTCGACTTTAAAAAATTTCCTCTTTCTGAGATTTTGACCTGAGATCACTCTAAAACGTTAAACGGAATGGCCCATAACTTTGGCCTAGAGCCAGCCCTCTCCCTTCGTCTCACTACCTCTCTATCTATTTTTTATCTCTCTCTCTCCTCTCCTCCTCACCTTCTTCCACCCTCTGTCGTTCCCTCTGTCCGCCTCGTCACGTTCTCAGGCAAGGCCAGTCTCCGTGGGAATCCGCGTTAATGTCAACCATCTGTATCACAGACCCTTATGGTTCCCTCCCGTCCTTCTTTTCTCCGGTCCCAGCAGATAGACAATGCAGCGCTTGTATTTACAGAGAGGACGGCCTCCAACACCACCAATATGTTCTCTCTCAAGATTACTATCTCCTCTCTTGTCTCACTTATTGAATGACTGACTGAGCTCATGCAAATACTGAACTTTAATTTCTCTAAGTTATTATTCACTTGGTTGTAACTAATTAACTTAAATAGTGTACGTGATTGAGCCAAAGAAAGACATTAGGTGCATAGAATCCTCTTTCAGTTTCTTTGTTCAAAGAAGCACCCCTCCCAAATGATACAACACTAGCTATACCCTGCTGTGTTTCATTTAAGTTGTCAGCCAGTGCAAAGTGAAAACGTTATTCAGTGTGAAAGCCTAAGGATCTGTCCCAAATGGCACCCTATTCCTTATGTAGTGCACACATTTTGAACAGGGACCAGATATGGCTCTGATCAAAAGTGGTGTACTAAATAGCGAACAGGGTGCCATTTGGGATGCAGGTCAGATCTGTCATAAACCTCTACATCTCTCCCTGTTTATCTGACACAGCATGTAGTTCTCCCCTTCTACCCGGTGAAAAGACCGTAAGCCACCATCTAAGCCCCTCACAGCCGGAATATTCACAATTTGCGCTTAAATGATACTTTGTAAGTCACATTTCGTGACCATTCTTAGCCTTCCCTTTCAAGGGGTGTGTGAGCACTTTATCTGCTATGCCATTGAGCTATGTATGTTTAATGCATACAGAGTAGCGTTGCAGCATTAAGTCAGATGTAATGAGCTGTACTTCCCAGCACTTAAGGGGATTTCTAATGCTGTATGGGAGATAACAATGGAGAAGCCTGTTCTATTCACTCGCACTTAGAGACAGAACGAGTGGTAGTTAGCTAGGTAACTCTGAATGTGGCAGGGAAGCGTTAGACTAGCAGCAGCAGTATCTATTTCCAGATGAGTCTTAACCCACATATCAAAGCAGGAAATCCAAATGCACTCGTGAGAAATCCAGCTTTAGCCCTTAGCCTTTTTTCCCCAAATATAACATGAAAGGGGAGGAAAGACCTGTTTCACAGTTGCGTAATAGATATAAGTAGTACATGATTTGTCTGAAGTTTCCCCTCCTAACTAACTATAGCAGGGTTGCCTTATGCCTCTATTGTCCCAGAGAACAGCATACAGCGACAGCCAGGCCTGACTATCAAGGTATCAGGCTATCCCAGCCACCCATGCATTGTCCCCCATCAAACCTCCAGTTCCTTGCCCACTCACCCTCCTCTGCTCTCCACCTGCAGTGCGCCGCGTGCCACCCCGGTTCTCCATCCCGCCCACCAACCATGAGGTGATGCCGGGTGGCAGCGTGAACCTGACGTGTGTGGCAGTGGGAGCGCCCATGCCCTACGTCAAGTGGATGATGGGAGTAGAGGAGCTGACCAAGGAGGAAGAGATGCCCATTGGGAGGAACGTGTTGGAGGTCACCAACATCCTCCAGTCTGCCAACTACAGCTGTGTGGCGATATCGTCACTCGGCATGATCGAGACCACCGCGCAGATCACTGTCAAAGGTGAGAGGGTTGGGAAAAGTGTGAGAGAGGTTGTTTGGTATTTTGATCGTTTGTTGTGCCTGGGATGCAGTGAGTTAGCTAAGTTGGATATCTAGAAAAGTGGCCCTCATTTAAGATCAATATGTCAACATCCAAAATTAACAGATGGATCTAGATCCAGATCAACATCCATCTGAGATATTTTAAAGTGAAGATGAATATAAGATAGACATTTTATGTACAGTATGTATCTCCATCTTAGACTGCACTATCAAATCTTAGTAAGCTATAGCTCAAATTGTATTTTAAGTTTTGCTACAGAAGTCTTTGTTTCTCATCACCAGTCATCTGTCTGTACGTCTCAGAGAGAGTCTGGTAAAGGGGTCATATTTAAATGACTAATCCCTCAGACACCGGATGACAGTGCATGCATTAATATTCTCATCAATAATTCAACATGGCTGAGATTTTTCTTTCCGTAAAAACCAACGATGACAAACTACTGTAGCTAGCAAGGCATCTCGAGTTTACTTTCCCATTACAAAGTGATCGTGCTTTCAGGAAATAGGCCTACTCACTGTATCTAATATGTACATTTTTTAAATAAGGGGCTTAGCTATAGGCTAATCATTCCAAATATAATTGGTAATAGACGACTTTGTTAGTTACATGTGAAAGGCTTGAAAATAGGTTATCATATTATCTCTCCTTTTCTCTGAGGTGAGTTGAGCAGCCATGACATATGAGAGAAAAGTCAGTTCATTCTCCTAGGAATTGTTATGTGCACTCACTAAAACAACACGTAATATCCGTGTGAGTATTTGTGATGCTTCAATACCTATTAGTCTAATCAATCGTTCATTCACTAGAGTTATTAGAGAGAATCTCAATTCGTTTTATGAAAGATGAGATTTGAACAGAGCGAAGTCTACTTCTTCACTGCTGACTTTGAGAATGAGTGGGGTCATAGGGCAAGACTAAACAAACACAATATGACTATCAATAAGCAAATAATACGGCAAGAGAAATACATAAACACGTATCCAAAAACTCCCCAAATTAGCTCACAGTGTTGCCAGATGGTGGGATATTTTCAAGTGTTGGTAGAGGCTCTCTCCCCTGTAGAGACTCCTACTGATGATAAGTATTCTGCATAAAAGGCCCTAACGTCATCTAACGTCATCTATCTTAACATCACTCAGCACTCAGAGTAATACTTTAGAGGTTTCACATTGTTCCAAAAAATAAATAATGCCTCCGTCCAAAATGGCACCCTATTCCTTACACAGTGCACCCACTTTGGATCAGAGCCCCATAGGCCCTGGTCAGAAAGTAGTGCATTATATAGGGAATAGGGTGTTATTTGAGATGGAGCCAGTAATAGCAGATGTGGAGAAAGGCGTCGGGAGTCAGGCGCTGCAGCTGTATGAGGTTGTTCTCTTGCTCTAATACCTCTCGGTTGCTAATGCCCATCTGACGTCTGCAAGGCGAGCTGTTCTCCCGGTTTTACACTCCAACGCCTCTTACTTTAGCAGATCCATTTGGACTCTGACAGCAGTACTATCATATACAACACAAAAGTGATTTAGCAACCATTTTCAGCCAAAATTGTATTACAATGATGCTCTTTCCATTTGCGATGGAAATAGGAAAACCTGGGAGAGCGTGTACATTACCATTACCGTGAGGATGTACATCTTGTGTTTCAAACTTAAACGCTATGCCAGTGTAGAACACAATAGTATTATATTATACTCTTATATGTTATGTAATTTGTCACTTTGCAATTCCATAGAATGTCAAATAATTGAAAAACACCACAAGAAATCTTAGCACAAAACCAGCAAGATAACTTCCATTAATTTCACTCCATTTTACATTGAGTCAGTCTGGTTGAGTCTACTTTCTATTTGGGTTATTTATATCAGACTAACACCAACTATTCTTCAGTATCTTAATATTATAATTTTGTATTGATACTCCTTTACCTCACATTGAACACATTTTTTATTTTGCCAAAGGGAAGCCTCAAGCCCTGAAATTGTTTTTTTGGATCAATATATAAATAAAATTAAAATAGAAAATACACATTACTCTATTCATCTCGCTATTCAAGACTCTCGGGTTAATTGAAGGAGAAAGTTTTGCCCTAGATAGCAGAGAAGGAGAGAATAGGCTTTCTATTCAGAGCGAGCGAGAGAGTGAGAGTGTGTTCTGAATGGTTGGTGTTTTGCCTGTGAATAGGCAGAGTGGGTGTCACACTGGGTGAGAGACTTTGCTTTGAGAGATAATGAACATGGCTGGCTTGGCCCCTCCAGTGACAGGTGAGGGACTGAAAGAGACAGGCTTCTGAATAGTGATTGACTGATAGGATGTGAGTGCTGTCCTTCTCGCTCTTTTCACTCTTGTTGCTGCTCACAGCTCTGGGGCCTGCATTAGTGAGATAGAGCACTTTCAACCTATTTAAGGCCTTTATTTGTAGTATTCTGTTAGCAGGACTGGACGAAGGATGGTAGAATAGAATGGAATAAAATAGAATAGAAAAGCAAGAGAATAGAGTAGAATACAATGCAATAGAATAGTATACTTTATTGTCCATTAAAACAGAAATGTATCATTTGCTGTTGTAATCTTCCATGAACGGTGTATTACTCTCCCTCCCCCTGGTCTGTCTGACAGCCTTGCCCAAGCCCCCCACCTCCCTGATCGTGACGGAGACCACAGCCACCAGCGTCACCCTGACCTGGGACTCTGGGAACCCTGAGCCCGTGTCCTACTACGTCATCCAGTACCGGGCCAAGGTCTCTGACAACAGCTTCCAGGAGGTACAGTCCAATGATTCCAGTGGATCAGTGGGTTAGAGTATGGGGCTAGCAACACCAAGTCTGTGGGTTCGATTACCACATGGTTGTGGGTTCTCTTCCTGCGTAGGCCACAAATACTAAATATATGTGTCAGGGTCAATGTTGACAGTTCTGTAACTTTGGATAAAAGTCTGCTGAATTATCATATGTCATATTATCATTCTATTTTAGGTGGATGGGGTAGCCACCACGCGCTACAGCATAGGTGGCCTCAGCCCCTACTCCGAGTACGAGTTCCGCGTCATGGCGTTGAACAACATCGGGCGTGGCCCTCCTAGCAGCCTCGTGGACACCAGGACCAGTGAGCAGGCTCCATCCTCTCCACCGCTAGCTGTACAGGCTCGCATGCTCAGCGCCTCCACCATGCTGGTCCAATGGGAGCCGCCTGAGGAGCCTAATGGACAGATCAGAGGGTAAGATATTATATTAATATATAATACCCTCTGACCAGGCTCTAACCCACTGAGTAATATTATTGAACCCTTTATAAGTCCTATCTGCTTCATAAAGCATGTATGCATTTCATACACCTAGGTTGATATTACATGTCTTTTCGTCTGATGCTTTGCCAAATATGTGTATATTTTTAGGTTCATTTTCTAAACCTTGTTGATGGATTGATTTTCTAACCCTCTCCTCAGTTACCGGGTGTACTACAGCTCGGACCTCAGAGCCCCACTGAGTGGGTGGCAGAAACACAACACTGACGACAGCAGACTGACCACCATCTCAGGGCTGACCACTGATATCACTTACAGCCTCAGGGTGCTGGGGTTCACCTCTGTAGGGGACGGACCTCCCTCTGATGTACTGCAGGTCAAGACCCAGCAGGGAGGTGAGCGGACACTCTCAAGTAGTACACTACCTAGGTGGTGGCATGTACAACTTATGTAGTTGGGGAGAGCCGAGTGGACACTGTTACTTATGAAAAAGGGACACTACCTAGGTGGTGAGTGTACACTGTAAAGTATAAAACAGGGGGCACTTTGTGTGTTAGGGCTGTTTCAGCTGTAGGCCAAGTCTCCCTAATAGAGGTTTCACTTTTCACTGAGTGAATATCCACATCCACAAGGACATTATCTACTGTGTCCTCAAAGTACAATGTAGATCATGTCTACTCCACAGTTTCCTCCTCTTCTGACACCTCTGAGAAGAAAAGTGATAAAGTGATGAAGTGCCCCAGAATAGTTTGTAGTGCAGACACGCTCATCTGAAATGGCTTCCTCTGTACTGTAGACTTACTCTAGATTTGAAAGGTATATTGTAGCCACTTGTGAAAGTGTTCTGTATATTTCTGATATTTGTGAAACCGCTGTCTCAGCTCCATAACAGAGTAAAAGCACAGCACCTGTGTCTCATAGCATGTCTACAGACTCTACAATAGTCTATATGATTCACTTTGTCCCAATTCTTTACCCGTCTGTCTAAAGTGTTCACTTCCCTTTGTGGGGAGAAAATAACTGGTGTAAGATATTCTGATGCTTTTAAATAGATGGGGAGGACTGCATGCTTTAGGAGAATAAGGATGTAACCTTATTTTATCTGGCTTTTCTCTCTGCCTGTAGTACCAGCCCAGCCATCTAGTTTCAACGCCGAGGCAGAGTTGGACACCCGCATCATGCTGTCGTGGCTGTGGCCTGTCCAGGACCAGATCACCAAGTATGAGCTGATGTATTGGGAGGCTAACTCTGGCAACAAGGTAAATGGCTGATAATATCCTAACTGATAACAATATTCATGGAGTAGACGAATTGTATTATCTGTCTCGAAGGACAACGGAAAATCATAGATGTTTCTGTTATCCTTTACTCTGTTTGTTGTCTTTCAGGAGTTGCAAATGCAAGCTAGGATCCAATAAGTAATTCCTACTATGTGTACCTTTTTACGTGAACGTGGTACATATTAACTTTGGGGATTACAATATCTACTTTTCTCATTGTGCTTTGAATACTCTCTCGTGACAGGCATTAACATGTAAAGAGTAGCTAGCTAGTGCACACAAGATTTGTTTTTGGCTCCTGGATTCCGAGACTTTTACTAACGTCTCTTCTGCCTATTTTCTCCATCAGCTCCATGTGACCTTCCTTCCAGCGGGGTCCTATGCTGTGGAGGGTCTGAAGCCAGACACCCTCTACATGTTCTCCCTGGCTGCTCGTTCCGAAATGGGCCTGGGCGTCTACACCCAACCCATCGAGGCCAGGACTGCCCAATCCAGTAAGTACTGTAGCCCAACTCCCTGACCCAAACTTACCGTTCTTTACCTCTCTTTACTTCGAGTTGTGTTGGACAATAGGGGCTGTTTTTGGTCCACACCCCAATGCCCAGACACCCCAATGCCTTTTCTTCTTCTGCGGAGTCCAGGTGGGAGAAAGGTAGGTCATAAAGGTAGGTCATATTTTGCGGTCAGTTGTTAGTTGAGTTATTGTGTTTTTCTTTATTTTGAAAGCATGCTAAAGTATGGGTCTTTGACTTCTACATAGCTTGTGAATTGAGGCCAGAGCAGTAAGAATCTGTGAAAATGTCCTCCTCTTTTGGCACTTAAAGCACGGTGCACGGACTCTTTTACCCACTTACCACAGGAAGAAGACTGGTCATCTTTTAAAGCCTGCACCTCTAACCCACCTGATCTTAAAGGAACAATTTGAAAATAATGCGCTCAGTGGTTCGTGGACATTTCACAGAGATACGCTTGTTTTTGTGAGAAGTTTTTAAAGAACAGGAATTTCGCATTAGTATGTAAAGTGTATAAACTAAACACTAAATATCATGTCTTAAAATATCTTTATTATTTTATGTTCTGCTGATACGAGAAGAATCTGGCTGACTTTCAATGGGAAAGTGAGCCAGTCAGGTAGTTCATTCTTGCACAGCATTCATCCTAGCTGACTCCATGTTGTGCAATTTTCCTTTTTTACCACTTTTACAGACTGAATTTAAAATGTATTAAATTGAACTTTTATGTCACTGGCCTACACACAATACCCCATAATGTCAACGTGGAATTATGTTTGTAGAAATGTTTACTAATTGATCAAAAATGAAAAGCTGAAAAGTCTTGAGTCAATAAGTATTCCCCTTTGTTATGGCAAATAAGGAGTAAAAATGTGCTTAACAAGTCACATAATAAGTTGCATGGGCTCACTGTGTGCAATAATAGTGTTTAACATGATTTTTAAATGACAACCTCATATCTGTAACCCACACATGCAATTATCTGTAAGGTCCCTCAGTCAAGCAGGGAATTTCAAACACAGATTCAACCACAAAGACCAGGGAGGTTTTCCAATGCCTCGCAAAAAAGGGCACCTCTTGGTAGATGGGTAAACATTTATTTTGAAAAGCAGACATTGAATATCCCTTCGAGCATGGTGAATTTATTAATTACACTTTGGATTGTGTATCAAAACACCCAGTCAATACAAAGATACAGGTGTTCTTCCTAATTCATTTGCCGGAGAGGAAGGTAACCTTGGTGAGGTAAAGAGTGACTTTAAAACAGTTAAAGAGTTTAATGGCTGTGATAGAAGAAAACTGAGGATGGATCAAAAACATGTACTTACTCCACAATACTAACCTAAATAGAGTGAAAAGAAGGAATCTTGTACAGAATACAAATATTCCAAAACATGCATCTTGTTTGCAATAAGGCATGAAAGTAAAACTTCAAAAAATGTGGCAAAGAAATGTATTTTATTTTCTGAATTGTGTTATGTTTGGGGCAAATCCAACACAACACATCACTGAGTACCACTCTTCATATTTTCAAGCATGATGGTGGCTGCATCATGTTATGGATATGCTTGTCAGACTAGGCAGTATTTTAGGATAAAAAGAAACAGAATATAGCTAAGCACATGCAAAATCCTTGAGGAACACCTGGTTCAGTCTGCTTTCCAACAAACACTGGGAGACAAATTCACCTTTCAGCAGGCCAATAAACTGAAACACAAGGCCAAATATACACTGGAGTTGCTTATCAAGACGCCATTGAATGTTCATGAGTGGCCTAGTTACAGTTTAGACCTCAATTGGCTTGAAAATCTATGGCAACTCTTGATAATGGCTGTCTACCAATGATCAACATCCAACTTGACAGAGCTTGAAGAATTTAAATAATAATTTACAAATATTGTACAATCCAGGTGTGCAAAGCTCTTAGAGGCTCAGAAAGACACTGCCAAAGGTGATTCTAACATGTATTGACTCAGGGGTGTAAATACTTATGTAAATGAGATATTTCTGTATTTCATTTTCAATAAATGTGTTATTTTTGTTATTATGGGGTATTGTGTATAGATGGGTGAGGGAAAAAATATATGTAATCTATTTTGAATTCAGGCTGTAACACAACACAATGTGGAATAAGTCAAGTGGTATGAATACTTTCTGCAGTGTGAGGCAACAATGTGAGGAATGTGAGGAACATTCCTTGTCCCTATTTGTAGTCAGTCGATAACAAACCACAGCCCATCGGCCATTGCACATTTTGACAAATAGTATGATAAATCCAGTGCGTCACATTCCACTGAGTACATAGATACAAAACATGCTCATTTCCATTGTGATGCAGAACCCAGCAACCTAAAACAGACTGCTGCACAGAAGGCACGGCGGCATCATAAATGTCACCATAATTTGTCATTATAGTTTATAATGAAACATGGCACCGTACTGTACTATACGTTTATGTATGGCCTCGGCATCCACCAACACAATCACTGTCACCTAACCGACGCTAATAACGCTGAACAGCTCCCCCTTAATCCAGTTTTTAGCACATAACCAGACCCCTCCGCCACACCTCTGCTATTGTCACTACCTCAGCCTCCTCTCTGCTCCCCTCACAGCACTGAGCATGGTCTCTCCAGGAGATCTAGAGGTTGGAAGCTGAAATATTTATGACAGGTTTGCCAAAGGAATCAGAGCTTATTCTTAGCCATTTGTTTTACTTGTCAGCTGTGAAAGCCTTCCTGTGTGGAAAGGGGAGAGCCATTCTGTGTCCCAAATGACACCCTATTTAGTGCACTACTTCAATGGACCCTGGTCAAAATGAGTCTTCTAAACAGGGTGCAATTTAGGACACAGACCCAAACACTATACAGGGCTTTGGTTCCCATAGGAACAGAGGTCCCTAAAATGAGGCCTCTCTCTCTCTCGCTCCCTCTCTCTGAAGTCAGTCTCTTATCTGCCTGCTCACTGACACACAGAGCCACTGAGTCGCCATTTCAAGAAAGGTGCTGCCACGGCAAAGAGTCCAGCAGGGCTGCTCTTTCACGCTTCTGCTCTATTCCCCTTGCTTCTCCAAATCACTTTCACAATTCTATCACTATATCTGTCCTCAATATTCTCACTCCCCCATTCACCATGTCATATGATCTGTCTGGCCCTTTATCTGTTATTTGCATTCTTTTATAGCTATATATCTCTCTGCTTCTCTATCTTTTCGTGTTTCTTACAACTCTGTACCTGTTTGAAACATATCTGTTCAATCTGTCTCCCACACATAGACTCTCTAACTCTCATCTACTCCCTCATGAATATACACATAAAGGTTCAGCTGAACAGCAGGGAATTACTCTGTTGCTTCCCAAATGGCACCCTGTTCCCTATATAGTGCACTTCTTTTGCCCAGGGCCCATATGGAATAGGGTGTCGTTTAAGACACATGCTCTGTTTTTTCTGTCTTTATCTGTATTTGAACTCTGTTAATCACTTGGGTGTCTGTATTCTAAAGGAAGGAATGGCCTGTCAAGGATGAGCCTTTTAACACCAACCAACCAAACATAACTTATATTGAAGGCATATTGTGTCCTGCTTCCTCACTGCTCTGGCTGCCAAATCACAAGCAGGCATGTTAAAGGTTATTTTCTACACAGTGGTGCCTCAGTAACCCTCACCCACCCACTACCTTCCCCTTGTTCATACTGGGTTGTCATATACTGGAACATGTATTTTGCTCATATTGTGTGTTGTTTATGCATTTAGTTGTTTTTAATTTTTATTGTGTCCTGTTTTGCAGTTGAAGTATTTAATTTTTCTTCTGCACTGTGGAGAATTGTGAGAGACTATAAAATAAAATAAACATCTTTAGTAGAAGCATAACCCTTATACACCTACTATAGCTCATTTAGAAACTACACACCTACTATAGCTCATTTAGAAACTACACACCTACTATAGCTCATTTAGAAACTACACACCTACTATAGCTCATTTAGAAACTACACACCTACTATAGCTCATTTAGAAACTACACACCTACTATAGCTCATTTAGAAACTACACACCTACTATAGCTCATTTAGAAATGACACACCTACTATAGCTCATTTAGAAACTACACACCTACTATAGCTCATTTAGAAACTACACACCTACTATAGCCCATTTAGAAACGACACACCTACTATAGCTAATTTAGAAACTACACACCTACTATAGCTTATTTAGAAACTACACACCTACTATATCTCATTTAGAAACTACACACCTACTATAGCTCATGTAGAAACTACACACCTACTATATCTCATTTAGAAACTACACACCTACTATAGCTCATTTAGAAACTACACACTTACTATAGCTCATTTAGAAACTACACACCTACTATAGCTCATTTAGAAACTACACACCTACTATAGCTCATTTAGAAACTACACACCTACTATAGCTCATGTAGAAACTACACACCTACAATAGCTCATTTAGAAACACATTTCAGACTGCCTTGCACATGATTACTCTGAAGCACATTGGTAAGGAGTTACAGACTACAGTATATGGAGCACTTCCTCCCAGTCCAGAAGGCCTGTAGTTCATCCCAAATGGCACCCTATTCCCTATACAGTAGTGCACTGTCAAAAGTAGTGCGCTATAGAGGGAATAGGGTGGTATTCCCTCTCCCATCTCTCCTGCTTGACCCCCCAACCACCTCCATGTGTCCCCCCCCCTTTCCTCCAGCCCCCTCAGCCCCGCCCCAGGAGGTGCACCTTCTGAGCCTCAGCTCCACCAGCATCAAGGTGAGTTGGGTGGCACCCCCTGCAGCCAGCCGCCATGGGGACATCGTCCGCTACTCTCTGGCCTACCAGGCCGCCACCGGTGAGGACCTGGAGCGCCACAAGGTGTCGGGCATCAGGGCAGATGTTTCTAGTTATATCCTGGAGGGCCTGGAGAAGTGGACAGAGTACCAGGTGTGGGTCAGGGCTCACACGGACGTAGGCCCAGGCCCAGAGAGCCCCGCGGTCAGGATCAGGACCAAGGAGGATGGTACGTCCATTGCTGGGGCTTCCTTCCCTAGGGAAGCACTTCTGGCACTAACCCAGCTTGGTCTTGGGTCTCTACTGCTGCTGCTGCTGTCCCCTGGCCTGTCTCTGCCTCTGTTTGGCCTCTCTGCTCCTCTCTGCTGTGGTCAGGCTGGAGACTACTTTCCTAGCACTAAACCAGCCCTGCTACTGTTATTACTACTGCTACTACTACTACTACTGCCACTACTGTTACTACTACTGTTACTGCTACTGTTACTACTACTACTACTGCTACTTCTACTGTTATTACTACTGTTACGACTACTGCCATTACTGTTACTACTACTGTTACCACTACTGCTACTACTACTACTGCCGCTACTGTTATTACTGCTGTTACTACTACTGTTACTACTACTACTACTGCCACTACTGTTACTACTACTGTTACTGCTACTGTTACTACTACTACTACTGCTACTTCTACTGTTATTACTACTGTGACGACTACTGCCATTACTGTTACCACTACTGTTACCACTACTGCTACTACTACTACTGCCGCTACTGTTATTACTGCTGTTACTACTACTGTTACTACTACTACTACTGCTACTACTACTACTACTACTACTACTACTACTACTGTTACTACTACTACTACTGCTACTACTACTACTACTACTACTGTTACTACTACTACTACTACTGCTACTACTACTACTACTACTACTGTTACTGCTACTGTTACTACTACTACTACTGCTACTACTACTACTACTGCTACTGCTACTTCTACTTTTACCACTAGTTACACTACTACTACTGCTACTACTACTACTGCCGCTACTGTTATTACTGCTGCTACTACTACTGTTACTACTACTACTACTACTACTACTACTACTACTACTACTGCCGCTACTGTTATTACTGATGCTACTACTACTGTTACTACTACTACTACTACTACTACTGCCGCTACTGTTATTACTGCTGTTACTACTACTGTTAGTACTACTACTACTACTACTACTACTACTACTACTGCCACTACTGTTATTACTGCTGTTACTACTACTGTTACTACTACTACTGCTACTACTACTACTGCTGATGCTACTACTACTACTACTTCTACTACTACTACTGCCACTACTGTTATTACTGCTGTTACTACTACTGTTACTACTACTACTGCTACTACTACTACTGCTGATGCTACTACTACTACTGCTACTTCTACTGTTACCACTACTGTTACCACTACTACTACTACTGCTACTACTGTTATTACTGCTGTTACTGCTACTGTTACTACTACTACTGCTACTTCTACTGTTACTACTACTGTTACTACTACTGTTACTACTACTACTGCTACTTCTACTGTTACTACTACTGTTACTACTACTGTTACCACTACTGTTACCACTACTGCTACTTCTACTGTTACTACTACTGTTACTACTACTGTTACCACTACTGTTACCACTACTACTACTACTGCCACTACTCTTATTACTGCTGTTACTGTTACTACTACTACTGCTACTTCTAATGTTACTACTACTGTTACCACTACTGTTACCACTACTACTACTACTACTACTACTACTACTACTACTACTGCTACTACTACTACTACTGCCGCTACTGTTATTACTGCTGTTACTACTACTACTACTACTGTTATTACTGCTGTTACTACTACTGTTACTACTACTACTACTGCTACTTCTACTGTTACTTCTACTGTTACCACTACTGTTACCACTACTACTACTACTACTACTACTACTACTACTACTACTGTTACTACTACTACTGCCGCTACTGTTATTACTGCTGTTACTACTACTGTTACTACTACTACTGCTACTACTACTACTGCTACTTCTACTGTTACTACAACTGTAAACCACTACTGACAATACTGTTACTACTACTGTTACTACTGTTACTGCTACTGTTACTACTACTACAACTATTACTACTACTACTTCTACTGTTACTACTACTACTTCTATTGTTACTACTACTATTACTACTACTGCTTCTACTGTTACTACTACTGTTACCACTACTGACACTACTGTCACTACTACTGTTACTACTGTTACTACTACTATTACTACTGTTACTGCTACTGTTACTACTACTATTACTACTGTTACTGCTACTGTTACCACTACTGACACTACTGTTACTACTACTTCTACTGTTACTACTACTGTTACTACTGTTACTGCTACTGTTACTACTACTACTACTACTACTGCTTCTACTGTTACTACTACTGTTACCACTACTGTT
This sequence comes from Oncorhynchus kisutch, assembly GCF_002021735.2. Classification (NCBI taxonomy): domain Eukaryota; kingdom Metazoa; phylum Chordata; class Actinopteri; order Salmoniformes; family Salmonidae; genus Oncorhynchus; species Oncorhynchus kisutch. The sequence continues at coordinate 20,748,081 of NC_034186.2, read as the reverse complement.
ACTACTACTTCTACTGTTACTACTACTGTTACTACTGTTACTGCTACTGTTACTATTACTACTACTACTTCTACTGTTACTACTACTGTTACCACTACTGACACTACTGTTACTACTACTGTTACCACTACTGACACTACTGTTACTACTACTGTTACTACTGTTACTGCTACTGTTACTACTACTACTACTACTACTTCTACTGTTACTACTACTGTTACCACTACTGACACTACTGTTACCACTACTGACACTACTGTTACTACTGACACTACTGTTACTACTGACACTACTGCTTTCAACCCAACCCTTTTCTGCTACTTTCCCCAACGGCCTATCTCTGCCTTTCTCTGGCCACACTACTGACACTAACCCTGCACCGGGATTCTTCTACGACTACTACTTTTCTAATGCTACGACCTCCTGCTGCTCTACTCTACGGCCTGTCTCTGCTTTTCATCCTGTTCCTGAGTGTGCTGTCATTTCTCTAACCCGGCAGCGGGCTGGGCAGTCTGTGTTGTCTGGAGAGGAGTCTGAGTCTGACAGGCTCCATCTTCTCACATACTGTATATAACAGTTTTGAGGTCTGGTCTGAGGCGCTGTGGCATGCATAGTGGCTAAATGGGCTGTGCATGGTAGGCTAGCACAAAACGATGGTCAGCTCAACAAACGAGCGTGCTGTGTTAATTACTGACATTAATCAAATTGAACGCAATGTGTGTTTATAACTGACGTCCTAAAATTGCAGCCTATTCCCTCTGGGTCTCTGGTCAAAAGTAGTTTACTAAATAGGGAATAGGGTGTCATTTCGGACACATGCAGAGTATACCGCCTCACGGTGTCACAGTAGCACGGTCCAGCGCCTGTGGTCTCTAAGTCTGAAGACACTATTACAGTAAATCCTTGCAAGGGGTTCCGTCTGTTTTGTCAAGACTCAATCCACCACATCGTAACCTTGAGAGCAATAGGCTATTTTCCTGGGCCACTGGAGAAAATCAAAGTATCAGCGGATAAGTCCAAGAGAGGCTTAAGACCGATGGGCAGCATAGTGTGCAGGGCTGTAGAGCCCATCCCTCTTCTTGTCCTCTACACCGGGTTTCTTCGTTCTCGCGCTGTTTGTCCATCAGCACAGTGTGTGGACCGAAGCTTTTCCTAATGTCCTCTTTTTCTCCATCCAGTTTTTCTGCTTCTTTCTCCAGCCATCTGTGGTGACCACAACTAACAAATGAAGATGGCCTGTGCTCTTGACATCTTCCTGCCTCCCCCTCTTCCACTTCCGTTTTAATTATGCTAGGCTTTTCCATTGTCTGGATTAATTGTCTGGATTAATTTGATTCCCAGGTGCCTTAAATGTTTTTGAATTGTCTGCGTCTATTTTTCCGAGCATGAGACCTGTCTCAGTGATCGTAATGGCTATTTGGCTACTCTCGCTATAGTTTATTTCTATTCGTTATTATTTTTTTTGCACTTTGGGAGAAGCTGCTCTTTTTCAGACCTACATACAGTATATCTGGTCAGAGAGCTGGACATATATAGCTTTTGTAGCAGAGTTTCTTCTCTTTATCTTATTATCTCCATCTTTCTCTCTCTCTTCCCTTCTCTGTTTTTCTTTTATGTCTCACCGGGTTAGTTAGGGCTTCATATAAAGACTAGAAACAGCCTATAATGCCTTCGCAAGAGACAAGCAGAAGCAAAGCATTGTCTTTAGTTAAGCACGATGTTCCTCTCCCACTCAATCCCATCCAATAACCTTGACTGTGTCACCTCTCTCTCTCTCTCTCTCGCTCTTGCTTAAATATCTCAATCTCACTCTCCCCCCCTCTCTCCACCTCACTCTCTCCATCTCTTTCTCCCCCCCCTCTCTCCACCTCACTCTCTCCACCTCTTTCTCCCTCTCTCTCGCTCTCTCTCCATCTCCCCCCCCCTCTCTCTCTCTCCATCTCTTTCTCCCCCCCCCTCTCTCTCTCTCCATCTCTTTCTCCCCCTCTCTCTCTCTCCATCTCCCCCCCCTCTCTCTCTCTCCCACCTCTCTCCCTCTACCCTCTCTCTTTCTCTCTCTGTCTCTCCATCCTCGATCTCACTCTATCACCAATGATCCCCCCCACCCCCACAGCACAGCAGCACCCGCAGAGCTGCCTGCCTGATTCCCTGTCCAATCACAGTGAAGTCTCATTTGCTCTGACACTGTGGTTAGGGCGCCCTGGGCCTTGAAGGCTGGGCCTCTGGCTCACAATTAATTTGTTTTAATAAACTAACATTAAGCTAATCTCTCAGCCTATAATTATTGAGATCCATCTGTATATCCCTGATGGTGGGGTATATACAGTATAATGCTGGGCTGTCTCTCATGTCAGCTGTGTTGTGTGCCTGTACACTGTTACAAGTAAAGGTGCCTGGATAAACCTTTTGGGTTGCCACGCCAGCGGAACCTTTCCAGCTGAAAAAGGTTCCTCCAGGAACCCCTCTGAAAAGGGTCTTCGAGGAACCCCTGTGTAAAGGTTCAAACCATGACCTTTTTCTGATGGGAGGGGTTACATTTTAAACCTTCTTAATAATATATTGTAGAGGTGGCAGCAGATTGAAGTTGTGGCTTTTTGGAGGCTTGACTTTCAGATATTTTTTGGGGGTCACCTGTTAGCGTAAATGTCATTCCTTTTCATCATGTTAAGTTTGTACTCCTCAAAGTAAAATGTTCCTTGAATATTTATGGACATTACATATTTGAATATAATATTAATAATCATAACATTTCTGATTACATACAGTATAAAGTGGTAACTATTCCAATTTGAGGAACTCATACACCCCTGTGAACCTCATTGAAGCTCCTAAGCTGTCAGTGTTCAACATTAACATGTGATGACAATACAACAGAATAAATGAACAGAAATGACTTTTACTCTTAACGGTGGCCAAAAAATATACAGTCGGGAGAACAAGTATTTGATACACTGCTGATTTTGCAGGTTTTCCCTACTGTAAGTGTATCATAGGTACACTTCAACTGTGAGAAACGGAATCTAAAACAAAAATCCTGAAAAACACATTGTATGATTTTTAAGTCATTAATTTGCATTTTATTACATGACATAACTATTTGATACATCACAAAATCAGAACTTAATATTTGGTACAGAAACCTTTGTTTGCAATTACAGAGATCATACGTTTCCTGTAGTTCTTGACCAGGTTTGCACACACTGCAGCAGGGGTTTTGGCCCACTCCTCCATACAGACCTTCTCCAGATCCTTCAGGCTTCGGGGCTGTTGCTGGGCAATACGGACTTTCAGCTCCCTCCAAAGATTTTCTATTGGGTTCAGGTCTGGATACTGGCTAGGCCACTCCAGGACCTTGAGATGCTTTTTACGGAGCCACTCCTTAGTTGCCCTGGCTGTGTGTGTCATTGTCATGCTGGAAGACCCAGCCACGACCCATCTTTAATGCTCTTACTGAGGGAAGGAGGTTGTTGGCCAAGATCTCACGATACATGGCCCCATCCATCCTCCCCTCAATACGGTGCATTCGTCCTGTCCCCTTTGCAGAAAAGCATCCCCAAAGAATGATGTTTCCACTTCCATGCTTCACGGATGGAATGGTGTTCTTGGGGTTGTACTCATCCTTCTTCTTCCTCCAAACACACGAGTGGAGTTTAGACCAAAAAGCTCTATTTTTGTCTCATCAGACCAGATGACCTTCTCCCATTCCTCCTCTGGATCATCCAGATGGTCATTGGCAAACTTCAGACGGGCCTGGACATGCGCTGCCTTGAGCAGGGGGACCTTGCGTGCACTGCAGGATTTTAATCCATGACGGCATAGTGTGTTACTAATGGTTTTCTTTGAGACTGTGGTCCCAGCTCTCTTCAGGTCATTGACCAGGTCCTGCCATGTAGTTCTGGGCTGATCCCTCACCTTCCTCATGATCATTGATGCCCCACGAGGTGAGATCTTGCATGGAGCCCCAGACCGAGGGTGATTGACTGTCATATTGACCTTCTTCCATTTTCTAATAATTGCGCCAACAGTTGTTGCCTTCTCACCAAGCTGCTTGCCTATTGTCCTGTAGCCCATCCCAGCCTTGTGCAGGTCTACAATTTTATCCCTGATGTCCTTACACAGCTCTCTGCTCTTGGCCATTGTGGAGAGTTGGAGTCTGTTTGATTGAGTGTGTGGACAGGTGTCTTTCCTACAGGTAACGAGTTCAAACAGGTGCAGTTAATACAGGTAATGAGTGGAGAACAGGAGGGCTTCTTAAAGAAAAACGAACAGGTCTGTGAGAGCCGGAATTCTTACTGGTTGGTAGGTGATCAAATACTTATGTCATGCAATAAAATGCAAATGAATTACTAAAAATCATACAATGTGATTTTCTGGATTTTTGTTTTAGATTCCGTCTCTCACAGCTGAAGTGTACCTATGATAAAAATGACAGACCTCTACATGCTTTGTAAGTAGGAAAACTTGCAAAATTGGCAGTGTATCAAATAATTGTTCTCCCCACTGTATATCTTAAAGTCACACCCCTACTAAACCACTCCAGGGTTCCTCCAGGAACCCGTTGCGACATTGAACCATTAAAGGTTTCTCCAAGAACCTCTCAACTAACCGAAGGTGCAAATATAAACCATTGACAAACAATGGTTATTTGAGGAACTCCAAGGGTTCCATGGCCTCTGCCACACTGGGTTAAGCCCCCACCTGACTAGGACTAAACATTCCCGTTCTCTTTGACATCTTTATTAAATGACCAGCTGAATAGCTTTCCCACTGCCCTGAGCTGACAAGCACATTATATGAGCTTGACTGCCTTCACACAGTGGGATTCTGGAAAAAGTGCATTAGCAACTTCTGCCAAGTGGCATGAGTAGAGGGTACGTTCTAGAAACAAGAGAACCTGGCATGAACCCACTCCATCTCTGCAACAAGGTTTCCATGGAGACTCCATGGGAGGGAGTGGGAGCTCTTTCTCTGATGAGAATCAGACAGCCAGGGAGCGATGGAAAAAGAGAGAGGGGTGGGGGTGGGGGGGGGCAGAAGGAAGGAGAGGCTGAGAGATGGAGAGATGAAGAGAGGGAAAGGGAGATATGAGGAAAGAGATACAGAGAGAGAGATGGAGGGGAGAAAGACAATCGCTGCTGGCCGCAGTTTGAGTCCGACAGCCCAGTCCATCTCTAACATCCCCAACACTGAAAGATGATAGTCTGTGTTGTTTTAAAACAATAGGGTCCATTGTGTCATCGCTTTTGGTTCCGTTTGAAACCAGCAAGTACAAATTAAACCCAGCAGTTCTCTGGATTGAAACCTTTGAAGACCAAACCTCAAAGACTTCAACAGCATCGTGTGTACAGTATGTGAGTGTATACATGCTGGGCTTCTCTGCTTATGTACCTCTTCCATTTTACACAGGCCTGGTATGCATTGTAAATGGCACTCTATTGCCTACATAGTAGACTACTTTTGACAAGTAGTGAACTATATAGGGAATAGGGTGTGATTTGGGATGCAGACCTGGGCTTTGTGTTTATCTGTTAATACAACGACCATATTGACTTTTCCTCTTCTGAAGGTCGGTGTAGGCAGCAGGATTCTGCAGGATTCTGGAAGCTTGCAGATGTATTATAAGGTTAAATGGTTTCAATTAGCAGAGCTGCTGTGCATAGTGCTGACTGGTAGATACTGAGCCTTTCCTCTCTGCTACGTGGTGTTGTGTTGCGTAGACTACTACACTAACAATCTGCTTATATCTGTACATTGATCTCTTAATACAGGCCTTTATAACCTGTACCACTTAACTTCCTTCTTCTCCTTCTTACTCTCTGCTGCATCCTATTGGCTATCATTACCAAGCCATGCTACCTCCACTGCTTCCTATTGGCTATCATTACCAAGCCACGCTACCTCCACTGCTTCCTATTGGCTATCATTACCAAGCCATGCTACCTCCACTGCTTCCTATTGGCTATCATTACCAAGCCACGCTGTATCCTCTCATTTTTATTGAAGTCATATTTGTAATAATGTAAAGTTTCTCCTTGTAGCTGACCATGCATCCTGGAGGGGCTCGTAAATAAGCTTGTTTCAATAGCAGCTCTGCTCTTCCTCTGCCGTGAAGCATAAAGTTTGGCCACTCAACCCAGCAGTCAACGTCCCCCCCTAAGGGACCACATGAGACACTTTGATTGATCTAACTTTCAAAAGTAGCTCAGCTGCGGATGAAGCTTTGATGCCATTCTGATAGAGATCCAGCTAGCTATAGAGCACTGCGTTTGGAACAGACTTGGTTGGTTGTCTTCTATGATTCTATGGGTGCATCTAAAAGAGGATGCCATTTTGGACACAGGCCCTGTCTGTAAGGTTTTAAGCCTAGCTGTATCCCTCAGTCAGAATTGAAGCTCAACGTGTTACCTAACCTCAACGTGTTACCTAACCTCAACGTGTTACCTAACCTCAACGTGTTACCTAACCTCAACGTGTTACCTAACCTCAACGTGTTACCTAACCTCAACGTGTTACCTAACCTCAATTGTTACCTAAACTCTGTTACCTATTACCCTCTCTCCCCAGTGCCTGGAGCTCCACCCAGGAAGGTGGAGGCTGATGTCCTGAACTCCACAGCCCTGAGGGTGACGTGGAAGCCCCCCCTCCAGGTGAAGCAGCATGGCCAGATCAGAGGGTACCAGGTGGTCTACTCGCGACTGGAGAACGGAGAGCCACGAGGCCAGCCCAGCATCATGGATGTCTCCCTACCTGAGGAACAGGTACTGTCCCATTGCCACTCAGCTCGCTCAGTCCTACACATACTACCTGAGGCACAGGTACTGTCTGTTGCAACTACTGGATGACACCATCTCACTCAGTATCACACATAATGTACTGTATATCCCAATCTCCCTCACCTTCATCTCCCTCTCCAATGTCCCAGTCAAACCTCTCTCTAATACTTTAACTGCAAATCAAATGCATACTTAAGCTGTGCTTGATTGAGCTAGCCTGCCCATTTGGTACTCCAGGAAGGCTCAAGCAAACGCTCAAAGAACCCAGGTCTCTCAAACTTTCAAAGATTCACCTCACACAGTTTTCTGTCACTCGGAATAGAGCTGGAGAAGATGGATTTTGCTCAGTAGGTAATAACTGTTACTCTCTGTCAGTGGCAGAGAATGGTAATCAATCACTATGATTAGTTAATTACTCATCTTAACATGATTGAAAAGGTCCTGTTTTTGTCCTGTGTGTATGTGCCTTTATAAACCACAGTGAACAAATCCTCCCTTCTCCATTTCCTCTTCAGTGGAATAAGGCAGGGATGAAAGACTGTTTTCAGTTTCTAGCCGTGCTGCTGATGAAAATGTATTGGGTGATTCTGTATTTAGATATGAATTTGGGGTTGCCTGCCTTTTATGTCATTGAGAATGTAAATTCACTGCCTTGTTATTCCAGGAAAAGGTTATGTTATATTGTTGCTTGGGTTTTTCACCATCTTGTTGTAGTAATCGTAAATTAAAAATATAAACTGCATAAACATAATCCTGATAAGGAATGCACACACACACACACACACACACACACACACACACACACACACACGAATGACTAGTTTGAGAAACAGATGCCTCACAAATCCTCAACTGGCAGCTTCATTAAATAGTACCCACAAAACACCAGTCTCAACGTCAACAGTGAAGAGGCGACTCCGGGATGCAGAGCTGCAAAGAAAAAGCCATATCTCAGACTAGCCAATAAAAATTAAAAATTAAGATGGGCAAAAGAACACAGACACTGGACAGAGGAACTCTGCCTAGAAGGCCAGCATCCCGGAGTCGCCTCTTCTCTATTGATGTTGAGAGTGGTGTTTTGTTGGTACTATTGAATAAAGCTGCCAGTTGAGGACTTGTGAGGCATCTGTGTCTCAAACTAGACACTCTAATGTTCTTGTCCTTTTGCTCAATTGTGATGGGTGCATCTAAAACTCCTCTTTATATTCTGGGTTAGAGCCAGTTTGCGCTGTTCTGTTAAGGGAGTAGTACACAGCGTTGTACGAGTTCTTCAGTTTCTTGGCAATGTTCCGCATTGAATAGCCTTCCTTTCTTAGAACAAGAAGAGACTGACGAGTTTCGGAAGAAAGTTCATTATTTCTGGCCATTTTGAGCCTGCAATCGAACCCACAAATCCTTATGCTCCAGATACTTAACAAGTATAAAGAAGGCCAGTTTTATTGCTTCTTTAATCAAAACAACTGTTTTCAGCTGTGCTAACATAATTGCAAAAGGGTTTTCTAATGATCAATTAGCCTTTTAAAATGATAAACTTGGATTAGCTAACACAAAAAGCGACAAAAACAACAACACAGAGTTACACATAAACAAACGTACAGTCAATAACACAAAAAATAAGAAAAGAAATTGGAACATTTGAAACACAGGAGTGATGGTTGCTGATAATGGGCCTCTGTACACCTATGTAGATATTCCATTTAAAAAATCTGCCATTTCCAGCTACAATAGTAATTTACAACATTAACAATGTCTGACATTTCTGATCAATTTGATATTATTTTAATGGACAAAAAATGGTTTTTGTTTCAAAAACAAGGACATTTCTAAGTTACCCCAAACTTTTGAACGGTAGTGTACATACAAACTCTCTGGTTCTCTCTCTGTCTCTAGTTGTATTAGGAATATCCTGTAGGAAGATCTCTAGTCGTTTTATAATGTTGTAGTTTTCCGTGTGAGGTACGGTAGGGAGAGGGTGTAGATACAAGGTGTTCTCCTGGTATTAGCTTGTGGGAGCATGCCTTCCTTCTCTCTGAAGCACACAGTGTCAAACCCTCTTCCAGCTTCTCAGCTTATCTGTGGTAGCACGCCATGCCATTCTCCTCAGATAGCTGCAGGCAAGCCTAGCTGACACGGTAGGTATGGAGGTGTGATGAGATGTTCAGCGAGACAATTCACTAGACAACATGTCTGATTCTGCTGCTGTTTTACAGCGGTTCGCTCAGGCAAATCTACTGTATTATCCACATCACTGGCATTGGTATTGGTGTGCTGTGAATGTGGGATACTCTGCTTGTGCACCTTAAATCTGCAGTGTGCGATTAGTACGTGGCACGACAGCTGGTCTGTTGTTTTTCTAATTGCAGACTGACCCTTTGTTTAGTTAAAAAGCTGTACCATACCGTATATAAGATAAATAATTGGTATAGCCGGGTCAAGCAGACTGGCCACTGTGCTCATGTTGGCGGCAGGGTTGCCTAGTGGTTAGTGCGTTGGACTAGTAACCGGAAGGTTGTGAGTTCAAACCCCCGAGCTGACAAGGTACAAATCTGTCGTTCTGCCCCTGAACAGGCAGTTAACCCACTGTTCCCAGGCCGTCATTGAAAATAAGAATGTGTTCTTAACTGACTTGCCTGGTTAAATAAAGGTAAAATAAAAAAATGTTTCTTTTTACTTCATTGTGAACAGAACGTGAGCTATCGCGACATCAGACTGGTTCCAACAGACTGCTGTTGACCAACCATTTTTCTGTGACCTTGCTATCAGACAGCCACCTAAAGACTTCTTCGCAAATCTCTGTTCCTTGATGGCTGCCTTATCTGGTCTCTGTGATGCACCACTCCTTCGACACACACACACACACACACACACACACACACACACACACACACACACACACACACACACACACACACACACACACACACACACACACTGCACCACTCCTTCGACAAACACACACACACTGCACCACTCCTTGGCCAAGCTGAAAAGTCATGTAGACTTATCATGTGGTGTGAGGCCGATCGTTCCGGTCATTTCACATTGTTTGGTTTTTTCTCTCTCCCAGAGATGTCTCACCTCTGATTTCCTTCATGAGGTGCATTCCTGTCTTATCTGGGCAAGAAGTAGAGCTTGATAAAGGCCTCTGCCTTTTCATCCCCCTACCACATTTATGACTCACAGATACAGGCAATGACTCACACACGGGAGCGAACACGCGAGCACACACATGGACTTACACACACATGGACTTACACACACATGGACTTACACACACACATGGACTTACACACACATGGACTTACACACACATGGACTTACACACACATGGACTTACACACACATGGACTTACACACACATGGACTTACACACACATGGACTTACACACACACATGGACTTACACACACACATGGACTTACACACACACATAGACTTACACACACACATGGACTTACACACACACATGGACTTACACACACACATGGACTTACACACACATGGACTTACACACACATGGACTTACACACACATGGACTTAACACACATGGACTTACACACACATGGACTTACACACACATGGACTTACACACACATGGACTTACACACACACATGGACTTACACACACACACATGGACTTACACACACACATGGACTTACACACACACATGGACTTACACACACACATGGACTTACACACACACATGGACTTACACACACATGGACTTACACACACATGAACTTACACACACATGGACTTACACACACATGGACTTACACACACATGGACTTACACACACACATGGACTTACACACACACATGGACTTACACACACACATGGACTTACACACACATGGACTTGCACACACATGGACTTGCACACACATAGACTTAACACACATGGACTTGCACACACATGGACTTAACACACACATGGACTTACACACACATGGACTTACACACACATGGACTTACACACACATGGACTTACACATACATGGACTTACACACACATGGACTTACACACACACATGGACTTACACACACACATGGACTTACACACACACATGGACTTACACACACACATGGACTTACACACACACATGGACTTACACACACATGGACTTACACACACATGGACTTACACACACACATGGACTTACACACACACATGGACTTACACACACATGGACTTACACACACATGGACTTACACACACATGGACTTACACACACATGGACTTACACACACATGGACTTACACACACACATGGGCTTACACACACACATGGACTTACACACACACATGGACTTACACACACATGGACTTACACACACATGGACTTACACACACACACATGGACTTACACACACACATGGACTTACACACACATGGACTTACACACACATGGACTTACACACACACATGGACTTACACACACATGGACTTGCACACACATGGACTTAACACACATGGACTTGCACACACATGGACTTAACACACACATTGACTTACACACACATGGACTTACGCACACATGGACTTACACACACATGGACTTGCACACACATGGACTTAACACACACATGGACTTGCACACACATGGACTTACACACACATGGACTTACACACACATGGACTTAACACACACATGGACTTACACACACATGGACTTGCACACACATGGACTTAACACACACATGGACTTAACACACACATGGACTTGCACACACATGGACTTGCACACACATGGACTTGCACACACACACATATGCACACATACAGTACATACAGTATCCCTGTGAGTGGATGTGTTTCTCAGGGGACTGTCTTGAAGGCTCATCTGGTGTAGTGATAAAAGTGACTCTACACGTACAGTAGGGGAGAGTGGGGTAAGTTGAGCCATCCTTGTTTATTGGAAACCATACACAAAATTAATAATGTGACCAAGTATTTAGGAAGAGGTCATCATTTCATGGAGTCTATGAAGGAAGAAACCACATGGGAAAAGTGTTGAGCAAGTCAGGTCCAAAAAACAGATTTTCACCAAGTCAAATAAATGTATTGTCTTAGAGGATTCATGATGCTTGTATCTAAACCAAAGAAGATATTTTTAAGATTGTATTATACGTCAGTTGGGATCTATTTAAGCTACAATAATATTATGAGGTCCTAAACCTTGCATGAAAGTGCATCCTTGTAGCTGTGTGAGCTAATATAGTCTAAATGTTTGTCTTGGGGTAAGTTGAGCCAATGGCAAGTTGAGCCAATTGAAGTGTTTTCTTCCCAGGCATAATGAAAGGCATAATGCTGGGATATGAGGTAACAACAGGACTGGGCCTATGTTAAAAGTGTTTAAAAAAGTACAAAGTGTCTGTTACTGTAGGTGTTAAGCGTTAAGAGATGCTTAACATTATCAAAAGACAACAGATTGTGATTGTGTTGAATTGTGTTTTGGAAATAAAGATATTCATGGTTTTAAAATGGTAGTTGTAATATTTATTCAGTACAGAAATTTGTAGGTGGCTTAACTTACCCTGTCTTGACCTCAATTTACCCCATACACGCGGTAAGTTGTGCCAAGAGACCACTTTTTATGGACAAGCTATGTTCTCCAAACTGCAATGTTTAAATGAATTCTGATTATTTCCAGGGATACACACCATCCTGAAATATATGTAGATATCTTTGTTAGAAACAATACTATATTTCCCTTGGCGGAATAATGGCTCAACTTACCCCACTCTCCCCTATGGAGCAACACACGCATGCAGACACAGACACACACACTCCTCTCTAAACTCAGATTGACCATCACACAAATTGACCGCTGATTTTGGAGAGTTTTTTTCCTCCTACTTTTATTCATAGAGATTGGTCCGTTTTTATTTGTAATGTTTCTTATTAAATGTCTCTTGCCAAACCAGTGGAGTGTTTTCATATTAGAATGAATAACTAGTTTGCAGTAGTTTCCTTAGTCCTCTGCATTGGAATGCCACACAGACCTAAAAGGAAGGGATTCCCAAACCTTCCATAACAAAGCCATCACCTACAGAAAATGAACCTGGAGAAGAGTCCCCTAAGCAAGCTGGTCCAGGGGGTCTGTTCACAAACACAAACAGACCCCACAGAGGTCATGGGCTGTTGCTCTGATCTGCTATACACACAAACACAAACAGACCCCACAGAGCCCATGGGCTGTTGCTCTGATCTGCTATACACACACACTAACAGACACCACAGAGCCCATGGGCTGTTGCTCTGATCTGCTATACACACACACTAACAGACCCCACAGAGCCCATGGGCTATTGCTCTGATCTGCTATACACACACACTAACAGACCCCACAGAGCCCATGGGCTATTGCTTGATCTGCTATACACACAGACTAACAGACCCCACAGAGCCCATGGGCTGTTGCTTGATCTGCTATACATACAGTACATATGGCCTGATTTGGTAGGGAGGAGGAGGAGGAGGAGGAGGAGGAGGAGGAGGAGGAGGAGGAGGAGAAGGAGGAGGAGGAGGAGGAGGAGGAGGAGGAGGAGGAGGAGGAGGAGGAGGAGGAGGAGGAGGAGGAGGAGGAAGGAGTAAAATAAGGGTAATTAAATAATACTTGGAGGATGAGGATCCATCTATATTAGGCTGTGTGTCGTTGGGTCTCTGCTGTATATGCAACACACACACACACACACACATACACACACACACAAACACACACACAAACACACAAATACACATTGTCGGATCTGTTGGATCTCTCTCGGTCTGTCGTATATACATCACACTCTTTTCTGTGATGGATGGATTCCGTCCCTGGTGCGGTGCTGAATCACTTTAATTGGGCTGTTTTGCTAGGCTCAGGTCTTAATGCCAGAGCAGAGCTCCCCAGTCCACGGCGGCCGTCTGTGCCCATGTTTATGGCACCCACGTCCTTGTCAGCCCCATGAAAAACAGTCTCTCTGGCTCCTGCTACTGATGAAGCCTGGGAACTAAATCTGTTTGAAAGAGGCCATCACCATTCCCCTCGGTCGCTTATAGAACATTACACACCCAAGGACAGAGATTGGTCACTTTTGTTAAGATGTATTTCACTTGCTTTGGCAATGTAAACATGTGTTTCCCATGTCAATAAAGCCCTTTGAATTGAATTGAAATGAGCTTGTTGCAGAGAAACATATTAGCAAATCTATAAGCTGTGATCACTATAGACATAGAGAGAGAGAGAACAGCATTTCAGTGAGAGAGAAACTAACACATTAGCTAGACTGTAAGCTGTCATCACTATAGGCTTAGTAGTGTGTTGTTTTTCAGTTGAAGGAAGCTTTAAAATTCCCCTAGCCGTTTTACTGTGGCTGTGGGTCATCTCTTTAGAACAGCAGGCAAGCTTGGATTACTGCTCTCTTTGTCCTGCTTATGACAAAAGCCTTAATGACAGAGTAAATTCCACCATATCAAATGATTGGCTGTGGAGGTTAGAGACTCTATGGAACATAAAGGTTTAATTGCCTGCCAACTCCCTGCCCAGTTCTTTATGACACCTTTAGCATTCATGTTTATACCTGACTCCCCTCTCTCTCCTTCTCTCTTTCTCCTTTCAGTTCAAGGCAAAGGGCTTTATTGGCATGGGACAAATATTGCCAAAGCAAGTGAAATAGATAATAAACAAAAGTGAAATAAACAATCAAAAATGAACTGTAAACATTACACTCTGATTGCACACTGTGGTATTTTACCCAATAGATCTTTATGGGAATTTATCAAAGTTGGACTTGTTTTCAAATTCTTTGTGGATCAGTGTAATCTGAGGGAAATATGTGTCTCTAATATTGTCATACGTTTACCAGGAGGTTAGGAAGTGCTGCTCAGGTTCCACCTCATTTTGTGGGCAGTGTGCACATAGCCTGTCTTCTCTTGAGAGCCAGGTCTGCTTACGGAGGCTTCTCTCAATAGCAAGGCTATGCTTACTGAGTCTGTACATAGTCAAATCATTCCTTAAGTTTGGGTCAGTCACAGTGGTCAGGTATTCTGCCACGGTGTACTCTCTGTTTAGTCACAAATAGCATTCCAGTTTGCTCTGTTTTTTGGTAAATGATTTCCAATGTGTTAAGTAATTCTATTTTTGTTTTCTCATTGTTTGGTTGGATCTAATTGTCTTGCTGTCCTGGGGCTCTGTGGGGTCTGTTTGTGTTTGTGAACAGAGCCCCAGAACCAGCTTGCTTAGGGGGCTCTTCTCCAGGTTAATTTCTCTGTAGGGGATGGCTTTGTTATGGAAGGTTTAGGAATCCGTTCCTTTTAGGTGGTTGTAGAATTTAATAGAAGGCCCTTCTTGCCTTGTCTCTCAGATCATTCACAGTTTTGTGGAAATTACCTGTGGTGCTGATGTTTAGGCCGAGGTATGTATAGTTTTTTGTGTGCTCTAGGTCAACGGTGTCTAGATGGAATTTGTATTTGTAGTCCTGGTAACTGGACCTTTTTTGGAACACAATTATTTTTGTCTCACTGAGATTTATTGACAGGGCCAAGGTCTGACATAATCTGTGCAGAAGATCTAGGTGCAGCTGTAGGCCCTCTTTGGTTGGGGACAGAAGCACCAGATCATCAGCAAACAGTAGACATTTGACTTCAGATTCTAGTAAGGTGAGACAGGGTGCTGCAGACTGTTCTGGTGCCTTCGCCAATTACTTGATATACAGTGCCTTGCGAAAGTATTCGGCCCCCTTGAACTTTGCGACCTTTTGCCACATTTCAGGCTTCAAACATAAAGATATAAAACTGTATTTTTTTGGTGAAGAATCAACAACAAGTGGGACACAATCATGAAGTGGAACGACATTTATTGGATATTTCAAACTTTTTTAACAAATCAAAAACTGAAAAATTGGGCGTGCAAAATTATTCAGCCCCTTTACTTTCAGTTCAGCAGTTCAGTGAGGATCTCTGAATGATCCAATGTTGACTTAAATTACTAATGATGATAAATACAATCCACCTGTGTGTAAGCAAGTCTCCGTATAAATGCACCTGCACTGTGATAGTCTCAGAGGTCCGTTAAAAGCGCAGAGAGCATCATGAAGAACAAGGAACACACCAGGCAGGTCCGAGATACTGTTGTGAAGAAGTTTAAAGCCGGATTTGGATACAAAAAGATTTCCCAAGCTTTAAACATCCCAAGGAGCACTGTGCAAGCGATAATATTGAAATGGAAGGAGTATCAGACCACTGCAAATCTACCAAGACCTGGCCGTCCCTCTAAACTTTCAGCTCATACAAGGAGAAGACTGATCAGAGATGCAGCCAAGAGGCCCATGATCACTCTGGATGAACTGCAGAGATCTACAGCTGAGGTGGGAGACTCTGTCCATAGGACAACAATCAGTCGTATATTGCACAAATCTGGCCTTTATGGAAGAGTGGCAAGAAGAAAGCCATTTCTTAAAGATATCCATAAAAAGTGTTGTTTAAAGTTTGCCACAAGCCACCTGGGAGACACACCAAACATGTGGAAGAAGGTGCTCTGGTCAGATGAAACCAAAATTGAACTTTTTGGCAACAATACAAAATGTTATGTTTGGCGTAAAAGCAACCCAGCCCATCACCCTGAACACACCATCCCCACTGTCAAACATGGTGGTGGCAGCATCATGGTTTGGGCCTGCTTTTCTTCAGCAGGGACAGGGAAGATGGTTAAAATTGATGGGAAGATGGATGGAGCCAAATACAGGACCATTCTGGAAGAAAACCTGATGGAGTCTGCAAAAGACCTGATACTGGGACGGAGATTTGTCTTCCAACAAGACAATGATCCAAAACATAAAGCAAAATCTACAATGGAATGGTTCAAAAATAAACATATCCAGGTGTTAGAATGGCCAAGTCAAAGTCCAGACCTGAATCCATTCGAGAATCTGTGGAAAGAACTGAAAACTGCTGTTCACAAATGCTCTCCATCCAACCTCACTGAGCTCGAGCTGTTTTGCAAGGAGGAATGGGAAAAAATTTCAGTCTCTCGATGTGCAAAACTGATAGAGACATACCCCAAGTGACTTACAGCTGTAATCGCAGCAAAAGGTGGCGCTACAAAGTATTAACTTAAGGGGGCTGAATAATTTTGCACGCCCCATTTTTTCAGTTTTTGATTTGTTAAAAAAGTTTGAAATATCCAATAAATGTCGTTCCACTTCATGATTGTGTCCCACTTGTTGTTGATTCTTCACAAAAAAATACAGTTTTATATCTTTATGTTTGAAGCCTAAAATGTGGCAAAAGGTCGCAAAATTCAAGGGGGCCGAATACTTTCGCAAGGCACTGTATATGTTGAAGAGGGTGGTGTTCAAACTGCATCCCTGTCTCAGCCCACGGCCCTGAGGAAAGAAATGTGTGTTTTTTGCCAATATTAAATGCACACTTGTTGTTTGAAATGTTATGTTGTCGTATATTTTTCCCCCAACACCACTCTCCATCAATTTGTATAGTAGACCCTCATACCAAATTGAGTCAAAAGCATTTTTTGAAATCAACAAAGCATGAGAAGACTTTGCCTTTGTTTTGCTATGATTGTTTGTCAAATAAGGTGTGCGGGGTGAATACGTTTTCTGTTGTGCGGTAATTTGGTAAAACGACAATTTGACATTTGCTCAGTACATTGTTTTCACTGTGGAAATGTACGAGTCTGCTGTTAATGATAATGCAGAGGATTTTCCCAAGGTTGCTCTTAACCCATATCCCACAGTAGTTATTGGGGTCAAATTTGTCTCCACTTTTGTGGATTGGGGTGATCAGTCCTTGGTTCCAAATATTGGGGAAGATGCCAGAGCTGAAGTAGATGTTAAAGTGTGTAAGTATAGCCATTTGGAATTCGTGATTTGTATTTTGTTAAATGTAATTGGAGGATCCAGTGGGTTCTGGAAGTTTCCCTTCTTTCTCTCTCTCTCTCTGTCTCTCTCACTCACTCACTCACTCGCACACACACTCGCACACGCACACACACACGCACACACACACGGTCTCTATCTCCCTCTCTTTCTCTGTTTTCCCTCTCTCGTTCTCTATCTTCTCTCTCTCTCCCTCTTTCTCTCTCTCCCTCTCCCTCTCTCTCTCTCTCTCTCTCTCTCTCTCTCCCTCTCCCTCTCTCTCTCTCTCTCTGTCTCTCTCTCCCTCTCCCTCTCTCTCTCTCTCTCCCTCTCTCTCTCTCTCTCTCTCTCTCTCTTATTTTTGGACACCTGAAGGATTCTAAGAGGCCCAAGTGTTGATGGCTGTGAAGCATGAGGCTTGTCTGATCAGATAAGATTGTCTTGATCTGTCAAACACTGATCTGTGTCTCCTGGAGCCCTAGAAAATGTATGCTTCAGCCGTGACAGGTCACTGTGAGAGGGAAGGGGGAGAGGGAGAGATGGAGGGAGGTAGTGGAGTAGAGAAGGGGAGAGGGAGAGATGGAGAGTGGAGGAGATCGAGAGAAGGAGGGAGGTAGTGGAGTAGAGAGGAGAGGGAGAGATGGAGAGTGGAGGAGATCGAGAGAAGGAGGGAGGTAGTGGAGTAGAGAAGGAGAGAAGGAGAGCGTGAGGGAGAGATAGTGGAGGAGAGAAAGAGGAGGGGAATTGGGGAGAGGGAGTGAGAGTCTGTCGTTGTGTGTGGGTGGTAAGGAGCGATTATCGCTAAACAAGGGCAACCTTGGTGCTTGAAGCCCACACTTTGGCATATATTTACTGCACAGAGAAAAGAGGCTCTGGACTCTCTCTCTTTCTTGTTACCTTCACAGTGCACATTGTAACGTCACAAATGGCAGTATACACATTCTTCTTGTCAAATTGCTACGACTTGAATGTCCCAGTTGTGTATTTGTTAGTTGTTAGTGACTTCTCCACGAGTGTAGTCTGCAACAATTAACTTGAATGCTATAGTGCTAGCCCAGGACCTCCACATCCAGCTTCTTCACCTGAGACCAGCCACCTGGACAGCTGATGAAACTAAAGAGTATTTCTGTCTGTAATAAAGCCCTTTTGTGGGGAAAAAAAACATATTCTGATTGTTGGCGCAGGCTCCCTAGTGGGTAGAGTTATGCCCTCCCAGGCACACCCATAGCTGCACCAGTCATGTGAAATCCATAGATTAGGGCCTAATACATTTATATCAATGGACTGACACCCTTATATGAACAGTAACTCAGTAAAATCGTTGAAATTGTTGCACGTTGCATTTCAATTTTTTGTTCAGCATACAGTAGACAGTCTTCTCGCCTTCCATTTAACCCATATCCCTAAGGTATTTCCTTAATCCTGTTCAAGCAGAGCTGCCAGGCATGCTTCGATGCGTTTCAGGCAGGCAGCTATGTGTGAAGCTAACTGGAGCAAGACATATATACTGCCTTCTGCCATCCACAACCATAGAGCTCTATTAAAACTGCTTGAGCGACCGACCACCCGTCACAAAACTAAATGTTCCGAAAAGGATTGGAGTTGCTACGCTGCTAAAGGACAGGTAATGGGACACTCTTCATTAAAAAGAGATGGAGAGGGCGAGAGAGGGTGAGAGGTAGAGAGGGAGAGAGAGGGAGAGAGAGGGAGAGAGAGGGTGAGAGAGGGAGAGAGAGGGTGAGAGAGGGAGAGAGAGAGAGCGAGGGAGAGAGGGAGAGGGAGAGAGGTTGAGGGAGAGAGGGTGAGAGGGAGGGAGAGGGAGAGAGAGGGTGAGAGGGAGAGAGAGGGCGAGAGAGAGAGGGCGAGGGGGAAAGAGAGGGAGAGAGAGGGAGAGGGCGAGAGGGAGATAGTGAGAGAGAGGGTGAGAGAGGGAGAGAGAGGGTGAGAGAGGGAGAGAGAGGGTGAGAGAGGGAGAGAGAGAGAGCGAGGGAGAGAGGGAGAGGGAGAGAGGTTGAGGGAGAGAGTGTGAGAGGGAGGGAGAGGGAGAGAGAGGGTGAGAGGGCGAGAGAGAGAGGGCGAGAGAGAGAGGGCGAGGGGGAAAGAGAGGGAGAGAGAGGGAGAGGGCGAGAGGGAGATAGTGAGAGAGAGGGTGAGAGAGGGAGAGAGGGCGAGAGGGATAGAGGGCGAGAGAGGGCGAGAGGGAGAGAGAGGGTGAGAGAGGGCGAGAGGGAGAGAGGGCGAGAGGGAGAGAGAGGGAGAGAGAGGAAGAGAGGGAGAGGGAGGGAGGGAGAGGGAGGGAGGGAGAGGGAGAGAGAGGGAGAGAGAGAGGGGCGAGAGGGAGGGAGAGAGAGGGAGAGAGGGAGAGAGGGAGAGAGAGGGCGAGAGAGGGAGAGAGAGATGGAGAGAGAGAGAGAGAGAGAGTGGGAGAGAGAGAGAGAGAGGGCGAGAGAGAGAGGGCGAGAGAGAGAGAGGGTGAGAGGGAGAGAGAGGGGGAGAGAGAGGGGGAGAGAGAGATGTAGTGGTATCAGGCACGCTGTCACAGTCAAGTGCCAGGCAGACAGTCATTTGATCACAGGAAATTATTAGATACATAGCACACAGGAAAAATTGATAGGTATGGCAATTTTATAATGAGACGGGTTCATGTCAGTGTGGGTGTTGTACTCACTGTGTTATAAGTGTCTCCTACTTAAAAGGATGTTTTCAGCTGTGGTCTCCACTTTCGCTGTTGGAATAGCAGGCACTAGACAGTCTACTGTCGTTTCCGTTTTGAAACAGAAAGGAGCTGTTATCCTCTATCCTCTAGCTGTAAGCCCATGCTGTTAGCATCAGGAGAAGGGCTCATTTATGTTTTATTCAGTGTCAGAGGCCTCTCTCTGTTTTACAAGGAATTATGAAATAAAGAAAAGTACAGGGTCAAGAAAAGGGAGATTTTCAATTTATTTAGACCTTTGCAACCGATGCCTGTCTCAGTGTTGCTATAGTATGCTGGAAGTTTCTCTGTTGCTGCTGTGGGTGAATTATAGGTTCCTCAAGCAAAATCTGCCCACATAATTCATCTTGACAAAGCATCTCTGAGGCTTTCTTTAACTGAAATAAACACCACCGTTAAATGAATAACACTAGATAAGACTGTCTCTAGAAGTCAACAAAATGCAACCTATGCCTAAGCAAATATATGTGACAAAGGAATATCTATAAATTCTTCAGTATCTATAACGAAAGCAGGCCAGTTGCTCCTTATACAGTATTCAGTACATATAGTCACTCCAAGAGGAATAAGGTACTCAATGCGACTAAGTCTATACGATCCCTGCAGGAATTGAACCCATGACCTTGGAGATGAAGGACCTTTGCTAACAGTCAATGGAGTGGTCTAGTTTCTTATTAATAGAACTGTGCAGTAGGGCAGAGTAGATTATAGCTTTAGTGTTGTCCAGAGTCCTCTAGTCCAGTAGCACTGACCTTTCTGGTGTCAGTGAGTGAGTGAGTGAGTGAGTGAGTGAGTGAGTGAGTGAGTGAGTGAGTGAGTGAGTGAGTGAGTGAGTGAGTGACTCAAGCAGTGGAGTACCCTTTGACCTGCACTGTGTGACACATACTGCATAAACACTGCTTAGTCAGAGGCTGCATCCCAAAGGGCACCATATTCCCTATATAGTGCACTTCCTTTAAAATAGAGAGCCATTTGGAGTACAGCCTCAGAGTCAGACATCCACTCACAAACACACAGCCTTGAAGCTCTATGTGGTACTCTGTGTACCGGCCTTCCAGTTCTACTCACTGACTCATTTAACACTGAGGTCAAACAGGCTAAAGGGCCTTTGATGTGTTCAGTTTGTCCCTCAGGGGCCACCGTCACACAGTCGTGACCTCACCCAAAGAAGGATGCTGAGACTGGCAGCTACTCCAAGGCTGCAAGGTAGTATAGAGTTCAGTACCGCCCCCACACCTACACCTCACATTCCCACCACCTACTCCTTTAAAAACTAGAGTCAAGACTCACAACACATTCTATCAAAGAGCTTTTCCACTCAATTCCACTCAACTTAAGTCAAATGCACACTATTTTCTCATGGTTCACTGTGTAATGAGAATGTGTCAATCTTTTCCCTTCACTCGTCTTCGGTTATTGACTCTGTGGTCAAGTGTTTTTATGGGTTGTGGAGATAATTTGTGTTATGTGATGACATAGCCTCCAGCTAAGATATTTCTGATAAACACATTTGAAGTGTTCTGTTTAGGGGGAGTACTCTCAACTACGATGTTTGCCATATCACATCTAATATCCCATTTAATATCACATGTAATGTCACATCTAATGTCACATTTAATATTACATCTAATATCACATCTAATATTACCTCTAACATCACATCGAATATTGGATCTAATATCACATCTAATGTTAGATCTAATATCACATCTAGTTTCACATGTAATATTATATCTAATATCACATCTAATATTAGATATAATATCACATCTAGTATCACATCTAATATTAGATCTAATATCACATCTAATATTACATCTAGTATCACATGTAATATTAGATCTAATATCACATCTAATATTACATCTAGTATCACATCTAATATCACATATAATAACACATCTAATATCACATCTAATATTACATCTAGTATCACATGTAATATCACATGTAATATCACATCTAATATCACATCTAATATTACATCTAGTATCACATCTAATATCACATCTAATATTACATCTAATATTACATCTAGTATCACATGTAATATCACATATAATATCACATCTAATATTATATCTAATATCACATCTAATATTACATCTAATATCACATCTAATATCACATCTAATATTGGATCTAATATCACATCTAATGTTAGATCTAATATCACATCTAGTATCACATGTAATATTAGATCTAATATCACATCTAATATTAGATATAATATCACATCTAGTATCACATCTAATATTAGATCTAATATCACATCTAATATTACATCTAGTATCACATGTAATATTAGATCTAATATCACATCTAATATCACATCTAATATTAAATCTAATATCACATCTAATATTACATTTAGTATCACATCTAATATCACATCTAATATTACATCTAGTATCACATGTAATATCACATCTAATAGCACATCTAATATTACATCTAGTATCACATCTAATATCACATCTAATATCACATCTAATATTACATCTAATATTACATCTAGTATCACATGTAATATCACATCTAATATCACATCTAATATTATATCTAATATCACATCTAATATTACATCTAATATCACATCTAATATCACATCTAATATTGGATCTAATATCACATCTAATGTTAGATCTAATATCACATCTAATATTAGATCTAATATCACATCTAATATTAGATCTAATATCACATCTAGTATCACATGTAATATTAGATCTAGTATCACATCTAATATTAGATCTAATATCACATCTAATATTACATTTAGTATCACATCTAATATCACATCTAATATTACATCTAGTATCACATGTAATATCACATCTAATATCACATCTAATATTAGATCTAATATCACATCTAATATTACATCTAGTATCACATGTAATATCACATATAATATCACATCTAATATCACATCTAATATTAAATCTAATATCACATCTAGTATCACATGTAATATCACATCTAATATCACATCTAATATTAGATCTAATATCACATCTAATATTACATCTAGTATCACATGTAATGCCACAACTAATGCTACAGAAAGTCAGTATCTCTTTCTGAGGTGTTTTTAGGATGGCACTTTCGTTTCTGGAATAGCTTATCCCATTCTATACTTTTTCTTCCGAGCTACTAAGACTGCTACTAAGGAAATAGTGTGTGATCACAAAGTACAACTGGAATATGTTACGATTATGGCTCGCTCTAAACTCCATACAGAATCCTTGTAGGTGAAGAAACACAGTACTTACTTTATGAAACAGAGACTGTTTCTCAGACTGTTTATTGTCCTTAGCATTCGCTGTGCTATGATGATGCATCTTTCCTTGATTTAGTGCATAACCTGCACTTCCAATAGGGGACTAGCACTGCACCCCTGGTCTGCCCACCCTGAAGCCCTTGTTTAAGGCTCATTTTTAAGAATCTAGAAAAAGGAGTGTGCCCCTTTGTCTTTTATTTTCCGTTAGTCAGCAAGGTCGTGGAGCAGAATACAAATGCCCTGTGTCTCTGAATCAATTATTCTGTGGTACCTGCTATGTGTTGTGAGAGTGAGAGTGAGAGTGAGAGTGAGAGAGAGAGAGAGAGAGAGAGAGAGAGAGAGAGAGAGAGAGAGAGAGAGAGAAAATCAAATCTCCATCAGCCATTACTGCCTTTACTCAGAAGAGAAATAGCCTCTACTGGCTGAGTCTGGAATGGAGGGGGCGAGCCTGGGAGGGGGCTGTAGGGTTTAAGGGGCTCTAGCCAGCTTTATTTCAAAGGGAAGTGTGAATGAAGGGAATAGGTGGTGCAGGTACCTCACGGCAAAAAATAAAAATGTAATCTCCAGACTGGCTGCTGAATAAGCAAAAGGGCTCTAACCTCTGAAGGTGAAATGTAATCTCAACTCACTGACAGGCACATTACATCAGCACAGGACAGCTAAACCACCAACCAATAGCTATGGGTGTCTATCTCTCTACTTAAGTCTCTCTGTCTCTCTCTCTGTCTCTCTCTCACTCTGTCTTTCTCTCTCTCTGTTTCTCAGTGACACACACACACACACACACACACACACACACACACACACACACACACACACACACACACACACACACACACACACACACACACACACACACACACACACAGAGAGAGATAGACACACTGACACAGACAGACAGACGCACACACACACACACTCCCCTACTTTCTTTCTCTCTAGATGATGAGAGCTTGTTATCATCAGCCCATTGAAGACCGACTTAGACTTCAGAGTTACTTCCTACACCCTATAGCTCAGAGGATTTTTCTTGTTATTTCTTATCTTCCTTTTTGTGTTGGTTCATATAATCTCATCCTGGCTTGGATGTCACCCACTATTGGCCATCTGAAATATCTGAACAAAAAGCATCAATCATACCAATGGAATAACAAGGTAGTCGATTTGTGTCTCAAAACCATGCAGGCCACTTTCTAAGAATAATGAATTTGTTGGGAACCTTTATGTTTTGTCAAGGGTTGGGATATACATATTGACATGTTTTCAGACACAGTACATGTTTGCAAGAGGCTGGAATGACGTTGCAGGTAAGTTATCGGGATTGTCTTTTGATAATTCTCTTCCCCTGATCGATAAACCCACACAGCAAGTACACCAGCAGGGATGTCCCAACCAACACAGATTGCCCCTCAGGACTAGGAGCTGTGCTCCCCTGCTCACTAGATGGGGCTGTGGAGAGCAACCACCCTCCCTCCACCCATTTACCTGTATCCATTACTGCATGTTAACCCTTTCCCTCCCCCTCTAGTTTTCTCTCCCAGTCTTCCAGTCACTAACCACCTGGAGACTGAGCATGCCGCTGTTGCAGTGCCTGTAGGATGGCCTATGGCCCTTTTCTTACCTACAGAGAAAAAAAAGTTCAATCTTTTTTTTTGTTCCATCTATGCTGTTCTGTGTTTGACTTCCTCTCTCCCTCCCTCCTGTCTGCTTCCTGTCATCAGTGGAACGTTGAGGATACCATGGACTATGTGAGTAGGAGGAGTGTGTAGTGTGTGCTGGGTGCGATGCAGTTTGAAGGTCCGTGGGCCCATGGGGAGCTCTCTCTGTTCTCTCTCCCTATCCTCTCCCAATCCCTCTCCCTTTCTCTCTGTCTGGGGACTAACACTCTCTCCTTCCCTTAACCTCAAGCAGTCAGACTCGTAGGAGCATTTGACTTTAGAAAGAAAGAGCTAGACAGGGAGCACATAGTTTGTTTGTTTGTTTTACCTTTATTTAACCAGGCAAGTCAGTTAAGAACACATTCTTATTTTCAATGACGGCCTAGGAACAGTGGGTTAACTGCCGGTTCAGGGGCAGAACGACAGATTTGTACCTTGTCAGCTCGGGGGTTTGAACTCACAACCTTCCGGTTACTATTCCAACGCTCTAACCACTAGGCATACTACACATAGTATGTGAAATAAGATTTTCCACGTCATAATAATTCATGTACTGTAACTGTAATAGGGTAAAGTGCCTCTTCTTCCTTAAAACTGTTTTCTATGATATGAGACATAACCTATACATGACCTTAACTGAGCATTATTATCATGCTATAGTTTATACATGACCTTAACTGAGCAGTATTGTCATGCTACAGTTTATCTCATAAGTTCTCTCGCTATAGCCTAGTCCTATTCATGTCTTCCTTCCGCTCCACTCTCTTCCCTCTGAGGCCATTTTCACTACACCTCTATTTCTACTCTCTGTTTTCACTATCTACAGTATCTTTTTCTAGCTAGATCTTAATTTACACATACAGATAACTGCCAAAATAAAGGAAACACGGGTAAATGAGGGATATAAAGTATATTGAAAGCAGGTTCTTCCATACAGGTGTCGTTCCTGAGCAGTTCCTAAGCAATTAACATCCTATCATGCTTAGGGTCGTGTATAAAAATGCTGGGCAGGCCCAGATGCCAATTATTTAGGCTACCATGGCTATGCCCCGATAGGATGACAATGCCCCCATTCGCAGGGCACGAGTGGTCACTGAATGGTTTGATGAGCATGAAAATGATGTAAACCATTCCCTGGCCATCTTAGACACTAGATCTCAACCCAATTGAACACATATGGGAGATTCTGGAGCGGCTCCTGAAACACCGTTTTCCACCACCGTCAAAAAAACACCAAATTATGGAATTTCTTGTGGAATAATGGTGTTGCATCCCTCCAATAGAGTTCCAGACACTTGTAGAATCTATGCCAAGGTGCATTGAAGCTGTTCTGGCTCGTGATGCCCAACGTCCTATTCAGACACTTTATGTTGGTGTTTCCTTTATTTTGGCAGTTACCTGTAGATAGTAAAGCTTCTCCACCTTTACTCTCTGTCAGTCTGTCAGTCATCAATCAGTCAGCAACCTTCTTACAGCAGGTCCCTTTCTCGTCCAACTGAACATTTCACTCGTCACAAAACAGAAACAACATTTATTTTTAGGAATTTTCATGGAAATGTCCTTGTCTCATTTCTTCCTTAAAATGCTTCTCCTTTCCTCCTTATGCTTCTTACTTACCGAGTGTGTTGTGTGAGGAAGGTGGGTGGTGCTGGGAGTGTGGAGGGTGTTGGTGTATGGCCCAGAGTGTGGAGGGTGTTGGTATATGGCCCAGAGTGTGGAGGGTGTTGGTGTACGGACCAGAGTGTGGAGGGTGTTGGTGTACGGACCAGAGTGTGGAGGGTGTTGGTGTACGGCTCAGAGTGTGGAGGGTGTTGGTGTACGGCTCAGAGTGTGGAGGGTGTTGGTGTACGGCTCAGAGTGTGGAGGGTGTAGGTGTACGGCTTGAAGTGGGGGAGTGTGAAGGGTTTTGGGAGGGGAGTGTGTGAGAAATCTGGTTGGGGGGTGGAGCGCAGGGGGTTCTCAGGCAGAACTGTGAGTTCTAGTCCGTGTCCCAACTGCCCCCCTATTCCATTTAGTGTACTGCTTTTGAATAGAGTCCTCTGTGCCCTGGTCAAAGTAGTGCACTGTAAGGGAATAAAGTGCTATTTGGGACGCAGGCCTAGTCTGCAGCACTCCTTCAGTCACCTCTACTCTGCCTCAGCTTTGATATGAATACAGACACATTTCAATACACTTCAAGTGGGGGAACGCAGCTCCACTCAACGCTGCTGTGCTGCTGAGGTTGGTGAGAGAGTCCTGCTGAAGACATGATGCATACTGCACAATGTGTGCCATACTGTGTGTGTTTGATCATGGTTTGAACATGGGGTGTGTGAGTGTGTGTGTTTGATCATGGTTTGAACATGGGGTGTGTGAGTGTGTGTGTGTTTGATCATGGTTTGAACATGGGGTGTGTGAGTGTGTGTGTGTTTGATCATGGTTTGAACATGGGGTGTGTGAGTGTGTGTGTGTTTGATCATGGTTTGAACATGGGGTGTGTGAGTGTGTGTGTGTTTGATCATGGTTTGAACATGGGGTGTGTGAGTGTGTGTGTTTGATCATGGTTTGAACATGGGGTGTGAGAGTGTGTGTGTTTGAAGCGTTACAGCTGTAAATCCTCTTGTGTTTAGGTCCGACAGGAATAAAGGTGTCCTTATGGATTATGTGTGTGTAATTGTCTTGGACAGCCAGCCACACATAGTATTGATTTACCATACCATACCATACCTGCCACACACACACACACACACACACACACACACACACACACACACACACACACACACACACACACACACACACACACACACACACACACACACACACACACACACACACCCGCACACAGAGGCATGGGTGTTGTTATAATAGTCCTGACCTGGCCTTTGCTGTGCACTGTCAAACAGAAACCAGAAACCTTCCTGAGCTCTCTGCTGTCATTCTTGAATCACCTGAACCACACTTCCTGGCTTTTACTAAAAAGTGGATTTACATATTGAGTAACAGCTGAGATGGTGTGAGTCCTGCTGAACGTCATGCTACGTTGTGTTGTGGAATACATTTTGACTCCCGCTAATTGAGTGTGCTGTGAATTCCTGCTCTTGTATATTTCTGTTGTGTTATGGAAGATGCACACGGCCCAGTGATGCAGACTGTCGATTTGTTGGTCTGTATGTTTCTGTTGTGTTATGGAAGGTGCACACGGCCCAGTGATGCAGACTGTTGATTTGTTGGTCTGTATGTTTCTGTTGTGTTATGGAAGATG
This sequence comes from Oncorhynchus kisutch, assembly GCF_002021735.2. Classification (NCBI taxonomy): domain Eukaryota; kingdom Metazoa; phylum Chordata; class Actinopteri; order Salmoniformes; family Salmonidae; genus Oncorhynchus; species Oncorhynchus kisutch. The sequence goes on along the minus strand of NC_034186.2, from coordinate 20,719,553 downwards.
CACACGGCCCAGTGATGCAAACTGTTGATTTGTTGGTCTGTATGTTTCTGTTATGTTATGGAAGATGCACACGGCCCAGTGATGCAGACTGTTGATTTGTTGGTCTGTATGTTTCTGTTGTGTTATGGAAGATGCACACGGCCCAGTGATGCAGACTGTTGATTTGTTGGTCTGTATGTTTCTGTTGTGTTATGGAAGGTGCACACGGCCCAGTGATGCAGACTGTTGATTTGTTGGTTTGCTAGCCTTTCTTTTTGTGTTGTTTATATATTGTTGTTGGCCAATTTACTGTTTGTGCATTCATGCATACCTGCGTAAAGTGCCTGTGTTTGTGTGTGTGTGTGTGTGTGTTGGTGGATACTATCCCACTTCCTCTGTACAGAGATTCATATTCTGATACCATCCTAGAATAAACAGACAGAGGTCCCGGACTCACCTTACAGTGTCACAGGAAAATCAAACCCATCCCATCCATCCTTCACAGAAACAGAAAGTCCCCCTGGGACTGGAATGCTCTGCTCCGGAGTCTTCTGACATCATCTGTGAGAGGAAAGAAAAATGTATCAGAGTGGCAGGAGAATCTGTTCCTAATGCCAGACAGGTTCAGATGTAGGTTCTTCATTTTAGCCAGTTTGCTAAAAAAGGAATATCATTTCCTGAAGCATCAGGAAATGTGGATAATAATTCATGGACATTTGTGTAGTGGAAATTACTTTTTAAACATCAAATACAAGTACAAGTTTTAAATATCCTACATTGCAACAGGGTCACCAAATTAAGATCCTACATCTGAAGATCTGATGGTGATTGAGGGTTAGGGTGAGGGGTAGGCCTTCCTGGTGATTGAGGTGGAGGGTTAGGGTTAGGGTGAGGGGTAGGCCTTCCTGGTGATTGAGGTGGAGGGTTAGGGTTAGGGTGAGGGGTAGGCCTTCCTGGTGATTGAGGTGGAGGGTTAGGGTTAGGGTGAGGGGTAGGCCTTCCTGGTGATTGAGGTGGAGGGTTAGGGTTAGGGTGAGGAGTAGGCCTTCCTGGTGATTGAGGTGGAGGGTTAGGGTTAGGGTGAGGGGTAGGCCTTCCTGGTGATGGAGGTGGAGGATTAGGGTGAGGGGTAGGCCTTCCTGGTGATGGAGGTGGAGGGATAGGGTGAGGGGATGGCCTTCCTGGTGATGGAGGTGGAGGGATAGGGTGAGGGGTCAGCCTTCCTGGTGATGGAGGGTTAGGGTGAGGGGTCGGCCTTCCTGGTGATGGAGGTGGAGGTGGAGGGATAGGGTGAGGGGTCGGCCTTCCTGGTGATGGAGGTGGAGGGTTAGGGTGAGGGGTAGGCTTTCCTGGTGATGGAGGGTTAGGGTGAGGGGTAGGCCTTCCTGGTGATTGAGGTGGAGGGTTAGGGTGAGGGGTAGGCCTTCCTGGTGATGGAGGTGGAGGGTTAGGTTGAGGGGTAGGCCTTCCTGGTGATGGAGGTGGAGGGTTAGGGTGAGGGGTAGGCCTTCCTGGTGATGGAGGTGGAGGGTTAGGGTGAGGGGTAGGCCTTCCTGGTGATGGAGGTGGAGGGTTAGGGTGAGGGATAGGCCTTCCTGGTGATGGAGGTGGAGGGTTAGGGTGAGGGGTCGGCCTTCCTGGTGATTGAGGTGGAGGGTTAGGGTGAGGGGTCGGCCTTCCTGGTGATGGAGGTGGAGGGATAGGGTGAGGGGTAGGGCTTCCTGGTGATGGAGGGTTAGGCTGAGGGGTAGGCCTTCCTGGTGATTGAGGTGGAGGGTTAGGGTGAGGGGTCGGCCTTCCTGGTGATGGAGGTGGAGGGTTAGGGTGAGGGGTAGGCCTTCCTGGTGGTGGAGGGTTAGGGTGAGGGGTAGGCCTTCCTGGTGATGGAGGTGGAGGGATACGGTGAGGGGTAGGCCTTCCTGGTGATGGAGGTGGAGGGTTAGGGTGAGGGGTAGGCCTTCCTGGTGATGGAGGTGGGGGGTTAGGGTGAGGGGTAGGTCTTCCTGGTGATGGAGCGTTAGGGTGAGGGGTAGGCCTTCCTGGTGATGGAGGTGGAGGGTTAGGGTTAGGGTGAGGGGTAGGCCTTCCTGGTGATTGAGGTGGAGGGTTAGGGTGAGGGGTAGGCCTTCCTGGTGGTGGAGGGTTAGGGTGAGGGCTAGGCCTTCCTGGTGATGGAGGGTTAGGGTGAGGGTTAGGCCTTCCTGGTGATGGAGGTGGAGGGTTAGGGTGAGGGTTAGGCCTTCCTGGTGATCGAGGTGGAGGGTTAGGTTGAGGGGTAGGCCTTCCTGGTGATGGAGGGTTAGGCCTTCCTGGTGATGGAGGGTTAGGCCTTCCTGGTGATCGAGGTGGAGGGTTAGGGTGAGGGTTAGGCCTTCCTGGTGATTGAGGTGGAGGGTGAGGGGTAGGCCTTCCTGGTGATGGAGGGTTAGGCCTTCCTGGTGATCGAGGTGGAGGGTTAGGGTGAGGGGTAGGCCTTCCTGGTGATGGAGGGATAGGGTGAAGTTTAGGCCTTCCTGGTGATCGAGGTGGAGGGTTAGGGTGAGGGTTAGGCCTTCCTGGTGATCGAGGTGGAGGGTTAGGGTCAGGGGTAGGCCTTCCTGGTGATCGAGGTGGAGGGTTAGGGTGAGGGTTAGGCCTTCCTGGTGATTGAGGTGGAGGGTGAGGGGTAGGCCTTCCTGGTGATGGAGGGTTAGGCCTTCCTGGTGATCGAGGTGGAGGGTTAGGGTGAGGGGTAGGCCTTCCTGGTGATGGAGGGATAGGGTGAAGTTTAGGCCTTCCTGGTGATCGAGGTGGAGGGTTAGGGTGAGGGTTAGGCCTTCCTGGTGATCGAGGTGGAGGGTTAGGGTCAGGGGTAGGCCTTCCTGGTGATCGAGGTGGAGGGTTAGGGTGAGGGTTAGGCCTTCCTGGTGATCAAGGTGGACGGTTAGGGTCAGGGGTAGGCCTTCCTGGTGATCGAGGTGGAGGGTTAGGCCCTCCTGGGGATTGAGGTGGACTGGTTAGTGTTAGGCCCTCCTGGTGATTGAGGTGGACTGGTTAGGTGAAGGGGACCAGAGGACTTGATCTGAAGCCTACTGGTACTGGAAGTCATGACGACTTGATTGGCTTTATTTAAACAAGCCTTGACGGAGTTCCCTTGGATGTAGAACAGAATCATTCATCATGTCTAATCTACGTCCTGAATGGCATCCTATTCCCTATATATTGCACTGCTTTTGACCAGAGCCCTATGGGCCGTATGGGTCCTGGTCAAAAGTAGTGCACTATATAGGGAATAAGGTGCCATTTGTGATGCAACCCATGTCTTAATGTTAAATGTTTAATATATTCCCTCCCATGGAATCCATCCCTACATTCCCAGAGAACCAGAGCCCCCCCCCCCACCTCCTCCACCCCCCTCTGGATTTTTAAGAGAGAGATAAGAGACTGACAGATTTTTTTTTTTTATCCAATTGAAAGAGAGAAACCACTGCAGGGCCCGAAACTTAAAAGGAAAACTGTACATTTAAAATAATGAAGCTTTTAAAATAAATGTTATAGCTTCAGATGACTCATATTTCCCTCTTACTTCTAACTCTCCAACTCCCTTACTGAAAGATGGGGTGGGGTTTGGGGGAGGGTTACATAAACCCTAAGTGAGCCATCTTTTCTCAAAATAGCCTACTACAGAGACCGCCAGCCTGCTCTGCTCAGCAGCATGTCTGTGATTAATTAGCAGGAAGGGAAGAGCTTTTTAATGAATGTCATGCAATAAAGATGTGAGAGGCTAGCCATGAAATCATGATGAAACATTTGTTTGGTCTCTGGGAATCAGAGCTGGCTTGTATGGCCATGCTAATTTCTGTGGTTGTTAGCTGCAGCTTCGTGGTCTGTCATCTCATCTCCTCTCCTCACAAGACTGGGCTGAGCTCCGTGCCCCAGGCACCTACAGGCTGGGCTGAGCTCCAGGACCCAGGCACCTACAGGCTGGGCTGAGCTCCAGGCACCTACAGGCTGGGCTGAGCTCCAGGCACCTACAGGCTGGGCTGAGCTCCAGGCCCCAGGCACCTACAGGCTGGGCTGAGCTCCAGGCACCTACAGGCTGGGCTGAGCTCCAGGCCCCAGGCACCTACAGGCTGGGCTGAGCTCCAGGCACCTACAGGCTGGGCTGAGCTCCAGGCCCCAGGCACCTACAGGCTGGGCTGAGCCCCAGGCACCTACAGGCTGGGCTGAGCTCCGTGCCCCAGGCACCTACAGGCTGGGCTGAGCCCCAGGCACCTACAGGCTGGGCTGAGCTCCAGGCCCCAGGCACCTACAGGCTGGGCTGAGCTCCAGGCCCCAGGCACCTACAGGCTGGGCTGAGCTCCGTGCCCCAGGCACCTACAGGCTGGGCTGAGCCCCAGGCACCTACAGGCTGGGCTGAGCTCCGTGCCCCAGGCACCTACAGGCTGGGCTGAGCCCCAGGCACCTACAGGCTGGGCTGAGCTCCAGGCCCCAGGCACCTACAGGCTGGGCTGAGCTCCAGGCCCCAGGCACCTACAGGCTGGGCTGAGCTCCGTGCCCCAGGCACCTACAGGCTGGGCTGAGCTCCAGGCCCCAGGCACCTATAGGCTGGGCTGAGCTCTAGGCCCCAGGCACCTACAGGCTGGGCTGAGCTCTGTGCCCCAGGCACCTACAGGCTGGGCTGAGCTCCAGGCCCCAGGCACCTATAGGCTGGGCTGAGCTCTAGGCCCCAGGCACCTACAGGCTGGGCTGAGCTCCAGGCACATACAGGCTGGGCTGAGCTCCAGGCCCCAGGCACCTACAGGCTGGGCTGAGCTCCAGGCACCTACAGGCTGGGCTGAGCTCTAGGCCCCAGGCACCTACAGGCTGGGCTGAGCTCCAGGCACCTACAGGCTGGGCTGAGCTCCAGGCCCCAGGCACCTATAGGCTGGGCTGAGCTCTAGGCCCCAGGCACCTACAGGCTGGGCTGAGCTCCAGGTACCTACAGGCTGGGCTGAGCTCCAGGCCCCAGGCACCTACAGGCTGGGCTGAGCTCCGTGCCCCAGGCACCTACAGGCTGGGCTGAGCTCCAGGCCCCAGGCACCTATAGGCTGGGCTGAGCTCCAGGCCCCAGGCACCTACAGGCTGGACTGAGCTCTAGGCCCCAGGCACCTACAGGCTGGTGCCACAGGCGGCAGGCTGGTGGAGGGATACGATGGAGGGATGGGGGATGAGTCTTCCTGGGTGTTCTCAGTTGGAAACTCCCCTCCTGTCTTTGACTTCCTCTCTTCAGTCTGAAGCGCATCCATCTATCCGGACTGTGTCCCAAATTGCACCCTATTGCCTTTATGGTGCACTACTTGTATGTCGGTGTCCTTACAGCCCTGGTAAAAAGTAGTGCACTATATAGGAAATAGGATGCCATTTGGGACATACTGCTGGTCTTTACTCTCTCCACTGCTCTCTCGCTCATCTCATCAGCCCTGCAGGAAATGGATCCCCACTCAGCCCGAGGAGAAAGAACCTCTCCAACTCTTTTATGGGCTCAAAGGCTCTGTCTCTTTAGGTGTCTTCATTTTAATTAGTTCCTTTTGAAATGGAGAGGAACATGTGCGAGGGTGTGCACTTTGATATAGATATATTTTGTGTGGTTTGTTTTGGTGTGCTTAATGGGGTTTGCCTATTATAGCCTACACTTGACAGTTGGATACAAACTGCTTTAAAGGCTGTGGTTCTGGCCAGTCAGAGAGAGAGACCGAGAACAACTCTGAACACTTTAACTGGGGGCGTATCTTCAAAAGTACCTGACTTGTGTACTGCTTTTGAACAGAGCCATATGGGACCTGGTCAAGAGAGGGACTCAGAGATCAAGACTTTATTTGGATTTTAGAATTCAACACTGTCTTTGTGTTTTTGGGCTGTATAGCATCTATATTAAAAGAGAATGTCACTATTTTGGAACTTAATATGTATCTAATTTGAGGCTCAGCAAGTAACTCGCTGCTTGGGTACATTTTTCAAAAGCAAGTGAAAATGTAAGAAAAAGGGTCTGGAACCTTCTACAACATGCCATTTACATCAAATATACATATTATGTTCCTAAATAGTGACATTCTCATGTAATATTCCCCAGTATAAAATATCAGGAAGAATTAGGAGATCAATATTTACAAAATGACTTAGACACAGTAGTACTGAGACACTGTACTGAGACATGGTGGTACTGAGACACGGTGGTACTGAGACACTGTACTGAGACATGGTGGTACTGAGACATGGTGGTACTGAGACACGGTGGTACTGAGACACTGTGGTACTGAGACACGGTGGTACTGAGACACGGTAGTACCGAGACACTGTGCTGAGACATGGTGGTACTAAGACACGGTGGTACTGAGACACTGTACTGAGACACAGTAGTACTGAGACACTGTACTGAGACATGGTGGTACTGAGACACGGTGGTACTGAGACACGGTGGTACTGAGACACGGTGGTACTGAGACACGGTAGTACAGAGACACTGTGCTGAGACATGCTGGTACTAAGACACGGTGGTACTGAGACACTGTACTGAGACACAGTAGTACTGAGACACTGTACTGAGACATGGTGGTACTGAGACACTGTACTGAGACACTGTACTGAGACACAGTAGTACTGAGACACTGTACTGAGACACTGTACTGAGACACAGTAGTACTGAGACACTGTACTGAGACATGGTAGTACTGAGACACTGTACTGAGACACTGTACTGAGACACTGTACTGAGACACAGTAGTACTGAGACACTGTACTGAGACACGGTCGTACTGAGACACTGTACTAAGACACTGTACTGAGACACAGTAGTACTGAGACACTGTACTAAGACACTGTACTGAGACACAGTAGTACTGAGACACTGTACTGAGACATGGTGGAACTGAGACACGGTGGTACTGAGACACGGTGGTACTGAGACACGGTAGTACTGAGACACGGTAGTACTGAGACACTGTGGTACTGAGACACGGTAGTACTGAGACACGGTAGTACTGAGACACGGTAGTACTGAGACACTGTACTGAGACACGGTGGTACTGAGACACGGTGGTACTGAGACACTGTACTGAGACACAGTAGTACTGAGACACTGTACTGAGACATGGTGATACTGAGACACTGTACTGAGACACAGTAGTACTGAGACACTGTACTGAGACACTGTACTGAGACACTGTACTGAGACACACTGTACTGAGACACAGTAGTACTGAGACACTGTACTGAGACATGGTGGAACTGAGACACGGTGGTACTGAGACACGGTGGTACTGAGACACGGTAGTACTGAGACACGGTAGTACTGAGACACGGTAGTACTGAGACACTGTACTGAGACACGGTGGTACTGAGACACGGTGGTACTGAGACACTGTACTGAGACACAGTAGTACTGAGACACTGTACTGAGACATGGTGGTACTGAGACACTGTACTGAGACACTGTACTGAGACACAGTAGTACTGAGACACTGTACTGAGACACTGTACTGAGACACAGTAGTACTGAGACACTGTACTGAGACATGGCGGTACTGAGACACTGTACTGAGACACTGTACTGAGACACAGTAGTACTGAGACACTGTACTGAGACACAGTAGTACTGAGACACTGTACTGAGACACAGTAGTACTGAGACACTGTACTGAGACACTGTACTGAGACACAGTAGTACTGAAACACTGTACTGAGACACGGTAGTACTGAGACACGGTAGTACTGAGACACGGTGGTACTGAGACACGGTGGTACTGAGACACGGTAGTACTGAGACACGGTAGTACTGAGACACTGTACTGAGACACGGTAGTACTGAGACACGGTAGTACTGAGACACTGTACTGAGACATGGTAGTACTGAGACACTGTACTGAGACACTGTACTGAGACACTGTACTGAGACACAGTAGTACTGAGACACTGTACTGAGACACGGTCGTACTGAGACACTTTACTAAGACACTGTACTGAGACACATTAGTACTGAGACACTGTACTGAGACATGGTGGAACTGAGACACTGTACTGAGACACTGTACTGAGACACAGTAGTACTGAGACACTGTACTGAGACACTGTACTGAGACACTGTACTGAGACACTGTACTGAGACACAGTAGTACTGAGACACTGTACTGAGACACAGTAGTACTGAGACACTGTACTGAGACATGGCGGTACTGAGACACTGTACTGAGACACTGTACTGAGACACTGTACTGAGACACGGTAGTACTGAGACACGGTGGTACTGAGACACGGTGGTACTGAGACACGGTAGTACTGAGACACGGTAGTACTGAGACACTGTACTGAGACACGGTAGTACTGAGACACGGTAGTACTGAGACACTGTACTGAGACATGGTAGTACTGAGACACTGTACTGAGACACTGTACTGAGACACTACTGAGACACAGTAGTACTGAGACACTGTACTGAGACACTGTACTGAGACACGGTCGTACTGAGACACTGTACTAAGACACTGTACTGAGACACAGTAGTACTGAGACACTGTACTGAGACATGGTGAAACTGAGACACGGTGGTACTGAGACACGGTGGTACTGAGACACAGTAGTACTGAGACACGGTAGTACTGAGACACTGTACTGAGACACGGTGGTACTGAGACACTGTACTGAGACACAGTAGTACTGAGACACGGTAGTACTGAGACACTGTACTGAGACATGGTGGTACTGAGACACTGTACTGAGACACTGTACTGAGACACAGTAGTACTGAGACACTGTACTGAGACACTGTACTGAGACACTGTACTGAGACACAGTAGTACTGAGACACTGTACTGAGACATGGCGGTACTGAGACACTGTACTGAGACACAGTAGTACTGAGACACTGTACTGAGACACAGTAGTACAGAGACACTGTACTGAGACACTGTACTGAGACACAGTAGTCCTGGACACTGTACTGAGACACTGTACTGAGACACAGTAGTACTGATACACTGTACTGAGACATGGTGGTACTGAGACACGGTGGTACTGAGACACAGTACTACTGAGACACGGTAGTACTGAGACAAGGTAGTACTGAGACATGGTAGTACTGAGACACGGTAGTACTGAGACACGGTGGTACTGTGACACGGTGGTACTGAGACACGGTAGTACTGAGACACGGTAGTACTGAGACACTGTACTGAGACACGGTAGTACTGAGACACTGTACTGAGACACGGTGGTACTGAGACACTGTACTGAGACACAGTAGTACTGAGACACGGTAGTACTGAGACACTGTACTGAGACATGGTGGTACTGAGACACTGTACTGAGACACTGTACTGAGACACAGTAGTACTGAGACACTGTACTGAGACACTGTACTGAGACACTGTACTGAGACACAGTAGTACTGAGACACTGTACTGAGACATGGCGGTACTGAGACACTGTACTGAGACACTGTACTGAGACACTGTACTGAGACACAGTAGTACTGAGACACTGTACTGAGACACTGTACTGAGACACAGTAGTACTGAGACACTGTACTGAGACACTGTACTGAGACACAGTAGTACTGATACACTGTACTGAGACATGGTGGTACTGAACACGGTGGTACTGAGACACAGTACTACTGAGACACGGTAGTACTGAGACAAGGTAGTACTGAGACATGGTAGTACTGAGACACGGTAGTACTGAGACACGGTGGTACTGTGACACGGTGGTACTGAGACACGGTAGTACTGAGACACGGTAGTACTGAGACACTGTACTGAGACACGGTAGTACTGAGACACGGTGGTACTGTGACACGGTGGTACTGCGACACGGTGGTACTGAGACACGGTGGTACTGAGACACGGTAGTACTGAGACACGGTAGTACTGTGACACGGTGGTACTGAGACACTGTACTGAGACATGGTGGTACTGAGACACGGTGGTACTGAGACACGGTGGTACTGAGACACGGTGGTACTGAGACACAGTGGTACTGAGACACGGTGGTACTGAGACACGTGGTACTGAGACACGGTAGTACTGAGACACGGTAGTACTGAGACACGGTAGTACTGAGACACGGTGGTACTGAGACACGGTAGTACTGAGACACGGTAGTACTGAGACACGGTGGTACTGAGACACGGTGGTACTGAGACACTGTACTGAGACACAGTAGTACTGAGACACTGTACTGAGACATGGTGGTACTGAGACACTGTACTGAGACACTGTACTGAGACACAGTAGTACTGAGACACTGTACTGAGACACTGTACTGAGACACTGTACTGAGACACAGTAGTACTGAGACACTGTACTGAGACATGGCGGTACTGAGACACTGTACTGAGACACTGTACTGAGACACTGTACTGAGACACAGTAGTACTGAGACACTGTACTGAGACACTGTACTGAGACACAGTAGTACTGATACACTGTACTGAGACATGGTGGTACTGAGACACGGTGGTACTGAGACACAGTACTACTGAGACACGGTAGTACTGAGACAAGGTAGTACTGAGACATGGTAGTACTGAGACACGGTAGTACTGAGACACGGTAGTACTGAGACACGGTGGTACTGTGACACGGTGGTACTGAGACACGGTAGTACTGAGACACGGTAGTACTGAGACACTGTACTGAGACACGGTAGTACTGAGACACGGTGGTACTGTGACACGGTGGTACTGCGACACGGTGGTACTGAGACACGGTGGTACTGAGACACGGTAGTACTGAGACACGGTAGTACTGTGACACGGTGGTACTGAGACACTGTACTGAGACATGGTGGTACTGAGACACGGTGGTACTGAGACACGGTGGTACTGAGACACGGTGGTACTGAGACACAGTGTTACTGAGACACGGTGGTACTGAGACACGGTAGTACTGAGACACGGTAGTACTGAGACACGGTAGTACTGAGACACGGTGGTACTGAGACACGGTGGTACTGAGACACGGTAGTACTGAGACACGGTAGTACTGAGACACGGTAGTACTGAGACACGGTGGTACTGAGACACGGTAGTACTGAGACACTGTACTGAGACACGGTAGTACTGAGACAAGGTAGTACTGAGACACTGTACTGAGACACTGTACTGAGACAAATTAGTACTGAGACACAGTACTGAGGCACAGTAAAATGAGTGAATGATACTATCCAACTCTGAAATGTCTGTTTATGACAACAACACCTTACCTTTTTACTTTTTCATTCACACAGACAATATTTATTTAATTTATTTCAAAAACCTTGTTTGGGGCAAGTTGTAAAATACAGCAATGATTCAACCAAATGTATGCACGTGAGGGACACAGACACACAGTAACTAATATTGGATATTCAGTTTTTATTTGTGTAGAACACGTACAGGGAGCATCTTGAGGCAGCAGAACTTGAGGATAGATCATCTTGAGGACAGATCATCTTGAGGACAGATCTTGTTGAGGACAGATCTTGTTGAGGACAGATCTTGTTGGGGATAGATCTTGTTAAGGGCAGAACTTGTTGGGGATAGATCTTGTTGAGGGCAGATATTGTTGGGGACAGATCTTGTTGGGGACAGATATTGTTGGGGACAGATCTTGTTGGGGACAGATCTTGTTGAGGGCAGATCTTGTTGGGGATAGATCTTGTTGAGGGCAGATATTGTTGGGGACAGATCTTGTTGGGGACAGATCTTGTTGGGGACAGATCTTGTTGGGGATAGATCTTGTTGGGGACAGATATTGTTGGGGGCAGATCTTGTTGGATATAGATCTTGTTGGGGACAGATCTTGTTGGAGACAGATATTGTTGAGGGCAGATCTTGTTGGGGACAGATCTTGTTGAGGGCATATATTGTTGGGGACAGATATTGTTAGGGACAGATATTGTTGGGGACAGATCTTGTTGAGGACAGATAATGTTGGGGACAGATATTGTTGGGGATAGATCTTGTTGAGGACAGATCTTGTTGGGGACAGATATTGTTGGGGACAGATCTAGTTGGGGACAGATATTGTTGGGGACAGATATTTTTGGGGACAGATCTAGTTGAGGACAGATATTGTTGGGGACAGATATTGTTGGGGACAGATCTAGTTGGGGACAGATATTGTTGGGGACAGATATTGTTGGGGGCAGATATTTTTGGGGACAGAAATTGTTGGGGACAGATATTGTTGGGGGCAGATATTGTTGGGGACAGAAATTGTTGGGGACAGATCTTGTTGGGGACAGATCTTGTTGGGGACAGATATTGTTGGGGACAGATCTTGTTGGGGACAGATCTTGTTGGGGACAGATCTTGTTGGGGACAGATCTTGTTGGGGACAGATATTGTTGGGGACAGATATTGTTGGGGACAGATATTGTTGGGGACAGATATTGTTGGGGGCAGATCTTTTACCCTCTCTGTAACCATTTCTCAGAAAGAACTTCAATGTCTTCGAAGTGTTTAAAATGCTACACTGATGTATGGAATGTGTGTGTGTGTGTGCACTTGAGTGCCTAACCCTCCCGGAGTGAACTCAACACAGTACAGTGGGTGAAGGCTGGGAAATTGTGTTAGCCATCATCATAGCATTAGCCTGACCCAGGCTGTTTAAATGTTCTCTCCCCTAGGAGGCTGTTATAACAGGCCTGCTCCCTGAGACCACCTACTCTGTCACCGTGGCAGCCTACACCACCAAGGGGGACGGGGCACGCAGTAAGGCCAAGGTGGTCACCACCACTGGAGCAGGTGTGTACAGCTACATGCACACATGCAAACACACACACACACACACAAACTGCGCTGACCAGCTGGCAGGTGTCTTTACTGACATTTTCAACCTCTCCCTTACCCAGTCTGTAATACCTACATGTTTCAAGCAGGCAGCCATAGTCCCTGCGCCCAAGAACGCCAAGGTAAACTGTTTAAATGACTATCGCACCGTAGCACTCACATCTGTAGCCATGAAATGCTACTGAAAGGCTGGTCATGGCTCACAACAACATCATCCCAGACACCCTGTATCTACTCCAATTCCATACCTCCCCAACAAAACCTTATTCGACGCAATCTTTATTGCACTCAACACTGCCCTCGCTCACCTGGACAAGAGGAACACCTATGTGAGAATGTTGATCATTGACTACAGCTCAGCGTTCAACACCATAGTACCCTCCAAGCACATCACTTAAGCTAAGGACCCTGGGACTGAACACAGAAATGACAGTGGTAGGCCTGGTCACCAACGGTGATGAGGCAGCCTTTATGGAGGTGGTCAGAGACCTGGCAGTAGGGTGCCAGGACAACAACCTCTCCCTCAACGTCAGTAAGACAAAGGAGGTAATTGTGGACTACAGGAAACAGAGGGTCGAGCATGCCCCAATTCACATTGACAGGGCTGTAGTGGAGCGGGTCGAGTTCCTCAGTGTCCACATCAATAAGGATCTATCCTGGTCCACACACACCAACACAGTCGTGAAGAGGGCACAACAATGCCTCTTCCCCCTCAGGAGGCTGAAAAGATTTGGCATGGGCCCTCAGATCCTCAAAAAGTTTTACAGCTGCACAATTGAGACCATCTTGACTGGCTAAGTCACTGCATGGTATGTATGGCAACTACTTGGCATCTGACCGCAAGGCGCTAGAGGGTAGTGTGTATAGCCTAGTACATCACTGGGGCTGAGCTCCCTGCCATCCAGGACCTCTATAACAGGCGGTGTCAGAGCAAGGCCCTAAATATTTTCGAAGTCTCCAGCCAACCAAGTCATAGATGGTTTTCTATCTTACTGCACAGCAAGCGGTACCGATGCAGTCTGGAACCAACAGGACCCTGAACAGCTCTTACCCCCAAGCCTGCTAAATAGATGGTCCGGGTAGATATTTGGTTAGCTATTTACCTGTCTGCATTGACCCTTTTCGAACAAACTTTTTTGACTCATCACATATGCTGCTGCTACTGTTTATTATCTATACTGTTGCCTAGTCACATCCTAGTTATATGTACATACTGTATATATATATATACATTTGAAGTCGGAATATTGCATATACTTAGGTTGGAGTCATAAAAACTCATTTTTCAACCACTCCACACATTTCTTGTTAACAAACTATAGTTTTGGCAAGTCGGTTAAGACATCTACTTTGTGCATGACACAAGTAATTTTTCCAACAATTGTTTACAAACAGATTATTTCACTTATAATTCACTGTGTCACAATTCCAGTGGGTCAGAAGTTTACATACACTAAGTTGACTGTGGCTTTAAACAGCTTGGAAAATTCCAGAAAATGATGTCATGGCTTTAGAAGCTTCTGATAGGCTAATTGACATCATTTGAGTCTATTGGAGGTGTACCTGTGGATGTACTTCAAGGCCTACCTTCAAACTCAGTGCCTCTTTGCTTGACATCATGGGTAAATCAAAAGAAATCAGCCAAGACCTCAGAAACAAAATTGTAGAGCTCCACAAGTCTGGTTCATCCTTGGGAGCAATTTCCAAACGCCTGAAGGTACCACACTCATCTGTACAAACAATAGTACACAAGTATAAACACCATGGGACCACGCAGCCATCATACCGCTCAGGAAGGAGACGCGTTCTGTCTCCTAGAGATTAACATACTTTGGTGCGAAAAGTGCAAATCAATCCCAGAACAACAGCAAAGGACCTTGTGAAGATGCAGGAGGAAACAGGTAAAAATGTAAAACTTATCCTATATTTACATAATCTGGAAGGCCCTCAGCAAGGAAGAAGCTACTGCTCCAAAACCGCCATAAAAAAGCCAGACTACGATTTGCAACTGCACATGGGGACAAAGATCGTATTTTTATTTTTTTTTCCTCTGGTCTGATGAAACAAAAATAGAACTGTTTGGCCATAATGACCATTGTTATGTTTAGAGGAAACAGGGGGAGGCTTGCAAGCTGAAGAACAACATCCCAACCGTGAAGCACGGGGATGGCAGCATCATGTTGTGGGGGTGCATGGCTGCAGGAGGGACCGGTGCACTTCACAAAATAGAGGGCATCATGAGGAAAGAAAAAGTATGTGAATATATTGAAGCAACATCTCAAGACATAAGTTAAAAGCTTGTTAAAGTTAAAGCTTGGTTGCAAATGGGTCTTCCAAACGGACAATGACCGCAGTCATACTTCCAAAGTTGTGGCAAAATGGCTAAAGGACAACAAAGTCAAGGTATTGGAGTGGCCATCACAAAGCCCTGACCTCAATCCTATAGAACATGTGTGGGCAGAACTGAAAAAGCTGTGTGAGCAAGGAGGCCTACAAACCTGACTCAGTTACACCAGCTGTCAGGAGGAGTGGGCCAAAATTCACCCAACTTATTGTGGGAAGCTTCTGGAAGTCTACCCAAAACGTTTGACCCAAGTTAAACAATTTAAAGTCAATGATATCAAATACTAATTGAGCTTATGTAAACTTCTGACCCACTGGGAATGTGATGGAAGAAATAAAAGCTGAAATAAATCATTCTCTCTATTATTATTCTGACATTTCACATTCTTAAAATAAAGTGGTGATCCTCACTGACCTAAAACAGGGAATTGTTACTAGGATTAAATGTCATGAATTGTGAAAAACTGAGTTTATAATGTATTTGGCTAAGGTGTATGTACACTTCTGACTTCAACTGTATCTACGTCAATTACCATTTACCCCTGCACATCGACTCTGTCATGGTCCACTATATATAGCCAAGTTATCGTTACTCATTGTTTATTTATTAATGAAGGCAGCTACAGCTTCCTAGTGTGACAGTGACAGGGCTGTGTAAGTTGTGGCCGGTGGGGGTTTTAGTTTTTTAGAGAGAGCATGGGAATTGTGTTCATAGAAAGTTGAGAAGAAGACGTCCTGGTGTGAGTTTCCGTGATAACGTCACTGCAGTCAACTACAAACTGAACAGTAGTACCCACTTTAACTGACTTGACCTGAAACTTCCCTCTTACTCTGACTACACACTATGGCTGCCTCCATGACTACACACTATGGCTGCCTCCATGACTACACACTATGGTTGCCTCCCAAATTGCACCCTATCCCACATGTAGTTCACTTCTGCTGACCAATAATACTCTGGTTAAAAGTAGTGCACCTTAAACACTAGGGCAGGGATGGGCAACTATGATAGGGGACACAAGAAAACGGAACTCATCATGTGGGGCTGCAGTAGCTTTGGGTCTGCGTACCCACATAAAATAATATATATATATTTTTAGTTTTAAAGTTAATTTCCTGCAATTCTGCACATTTTGCCATGGGCCGTTTTAAAGCAAGTTTGCTGCAATACTACGCATGTTACCATGGGGCAGAAAGAAGATTTTGCAATTTTAGAACTCATTTCATGCAGTTCTACTAATTTTGCCATCGGGCAGAGAGAAAAATATGCAGTTTTACAACTAATTTCCTGAAATTCTACACCTACACAATTTGCCATAGGGGGAGGTAAATGTTTGCAGTTTTTAATATGATAACTGATGATCAATGGGCCCACCCCGGGTGGCAATTCGACCATGCTTACTACAAGGTTAGATAGCTGGCCACTAGACTCATTTACCAATATGGGAAAAAAATGCTGACATGGGCTAATTGAGTGACTGCTGATGCACAACCACATTTCAAAATGGCACCTTGTGTATTCTATTATTCTCTCAAAAGTAAGTTGAGACCCAGACTGTTGTTGTTGTGAAATTGGTCCGCAATCCTACAAAAGGGGGATATAGGGAATAGGGGGCCATTTCGGACACAGAAATCAGCAGGCCCTTATAGTTTACTGGTCCCCCATGGTCTTAATGGTTAGAGTAACAGCAGTAATTGTCCAGTATATTGACATTTTACAGTGGTAACTTATGGTAGTACTGAATAATACTGTAGTGGTAGTAATCATTTAAGTGTTCTGTGTCATTAATAAGTGTGTCCTTTGTCATTATTAAGTGTTAGTGTCATTATTAAGTGTGTTCTATGTCATTATTAAGTGTGTTCTGTGTCATTATTTAGTGTGTCCTGTGTCATTATTTAGTGTGTCCTGTGTCATTATTTAGTGTGTCCTGTGTCATTATTTAGTGTGTTTTGTGTCATTATTTAGTGTGTTCTGTGTCATTATTAAGTGTGTCCTGTGTCATTATTAAGTGTGTCCTGTGTCATTATTTAGTGTGTTCTGTGTCATTATTTAGTGTGTTCTGTGTCATTATTTAGTGTGTCCTGTGTCATTATTCAGTGTGTTCTGTGTCAATATGTGTGTTGTTTGCAATTATTATGCGTGTTATGTCATTATTAAGGGTGTTCTATGTCATTATTAAGGGTGTTCTATGTCATTATTAAGGGTGTTCTATGTCATTATTAAGTGTGGTCTATGTCATTATTAAGTGTGTTCTATGTCATTATGCTAATGATCCTAATTCCTCTCTCTGCCCGTTAGTCCCAGGCAGGCCCACTATGATGATCAGTACCACCATTGGTAACACAGCCCTCATCCAGTGGCAACCACCGAAGGAGATGGTGGGAGAGCATGTTGGCTACCAGCTTCAGTACAAACGTATGGAGGAGGAGTCGTTCACTGTAAAGGATTTCAAGAAGACAGACGACCACTTCACTGTCACCGGCCTGCACAAGGGCGCCACGTACGTCTTCAAGCTCTGCGCCAAGAACCGGGCGGGCACCGGCGAGGAGTACGTGAAGGAGATTACGACGCCGGACGATGTGCCCAGCAGTTACCCCCAGAACCTGAGTGTCGTAGGCCTGACCACGACTACTACCAAGCTGGCCTGGGAGCCTCCGGCGCTGGCTGAGAGGAACGGGAGGATCGTCCAGTACGTGGTGGTGTACAGAGATATCAACAGCCAACAGAACCACACCAATAGGTATTATTAAGATTATTCACTTTTTCCAGTCCCCTGTACAGTCCCCTGTACAGTCCCCTGCCCTTTATAAAGTCTAGATGTTTTGTGTGTGTATTTTATGTTCTGTAAGGAGTTCTGACGACACAAACACAATAAAATGCTTATTCTTATTAAAACACTAAAACCGATCTTATTGTTTCTATCTCAACAGCACGATAGAGACCCAGATGACCATCATGGGGCTGCAGCCTGATACCACCTATGACATCAGGGTCAGGGCTTTCACCAGCAAGGGAGCCGGACCCAACAGTCCTAGTATTCAGAGTAGGACCATGTCTACCTCCATGCCTGGTGAGAACTCACACACATGCTCTGTTGCACCCCCCATTACTTGAGTACACACATTATGCACCAGGGATCATTGCATGTAAGCCCAAAGGTCGGGGGAACCGACACACGCGCGCACACACATCCAGATAGGGCATGATCTTGTCTACCTCCATGCCTCGTGAGCTCTGCTGATCTCAATAAATAGTCTTACACAGGTGCAGACACACCAGACCCACATGTACAGATCCATGCAAACACACTCACTCACTCACTCACTCACTCACTCACTCACTCACTCACTCACTCACTCATGCACGCACACATACACTCACATACATCTCATGCACGCACACACACACTCACATACATCTCATGCACGCACACACACACTCACATACATCTCATGCACGCACGCACACACACACTCACATACATCTCACACACACACACACACACACGCACGCACACGCACACGCACACACACACACTCACATACATCTCACACACACACACACACACACACACATCCAGTCTCTCTGGCACAGACAGGTCAGATGTTATGTGAGAGGAACATATGCGTAGCTGTGTGTGTGTGGAAGCTGGTGGCAACTGGACTAGATTGGCAGAACGAGTCCAGCGTAACCAGTACAGCACAGAGGAGGTTGGTGGCAGCTTAATTGGTGAGGACGGGCTCATGGTAATGGCTGGAGTGGAATGGTATCAAAGCCATTCGCTCCATTCCGGACATTATTATGAGCCATCCTCCCCTCAGCAGCCTCCTATGGTACAGCAGTACCAGTACAGCAGTACCAGGGAACACTCCTTACATGTTATTAGGGTACATCAATACATGTTTATCCCCCTGCTGCTAGCTATTTATAGTCAAGCTTCACAGTGCCAGTTAGCACCTTCATACTACTGTGTGTGTGTGTATGTCTGTTTGTGTGCGTGTGCTCGTGTGTGTGTCTATAGTAAAGTTGAATGTAGAGTAAACCTCATGGGAGTAGCCTTGGTGTTAAAGTGTAAATGCAATAACATCCCTTAATATGACCATTAAAAAGTACAGGTCAGAGAACTTTGACATTTTTAAAATGGAGATGTTTCATAAGCTGTTAGTCAGCTATCTATCTTAAACCCTGTCTGCTACTGGTGTCTACTACTATTAATGTAGCGCTGATCATCCAGGATGCTCTAGGGTTCCCCTAGCTTTCATTATATAGGAAGTACAGATGACGTTGCTCTTTTATAATTCATCCTCTGTGTGTCCACTCTCCCCCTTTCTCCCTCCTCCAACTCCCCCAGAGTTCACCAAAAACTTTGGTGTGAAAACTGTGATGAAGACCTCTGTCCTGCTGACTTGGGAAGTGCCAGAAACCTACAAGTCTCAAGTGCCTTTCAAGGTAAGTCAGGAAGAACATCTACAACCTGACAGGAGTCATTGTCTCACGTCAGATAGACTTTCATCTGTGCTGATTGTTGAGGGAGCAGTGGCAAAATTACCGTTCCATGGACATAAGGTGCTATAGGATATGGGCATAAGGTGCTATAGGATATGGACATAAGGTGCTATAGGATATGGACATAAGATGCTATAGGATATGGACATAAGATGCTATAGGATATGGACATAAGATGCTATAGGATATGGGCATAAGATGCTATAGGATATGGACATAAGATGCTATAGGATATGGACATAAGATGCTATAGGATATGGACATAAGATGCTATAGGATATGGGCATAAGATGCTATAGGATATGGACATAAGATGCTATAGGATATGGACATAAGATGCTATAGGATATGGACATAAGATGCTATAGGATATGGGCATAAGGTGCTGTAGGATATGGACATAAGGTGCTATAGGATATGGGCATAAGGTACTATAGGATATGGACATAAGGTGCTATAGGATATGGGCATAAGGTGCTATAGGATATGGGCATAAGATGCTATAGGATATGGGCATAAGGTGCTATAGGATATGGGCATAAGGTGCTATAGGATATGGGCATAAGGTGCTATAGGATATGGACATAAGGTGCTATAGGATATGGACATAAGATGCTATAGGATATGGACATAAGATGCTATAGGATATGGACATAAGATGCTATAGGATATGGGCATAAGGTGCTATAGGATATGGACATAAGGTGCTATAGGATATGGACATAAGGTGCTATAGGATATGGACATAAGGTGCTATAGGATATGGACATAAGATGCTATAGGATATGGACATAAGATGCTATAGGATATGGGCATAAGGTGCTATAGGATATGGACATAAGGTGCTATAGGATATGGACATAAGGTGCTGTAAGATATGGACATAAGGTGCTGTAGGATATGGACATAAGGTGCTGTAGGATATGGACATAAGGTGCTGTAAGATATGGACATAAGGTGCTGTAAGATATGGACATAAGGTGCTGTAGGATATGGACATAAGGTGCTGTAAGATATGGACATAAGGTGCTGTAAGATATGGACATAAGGTGCTGTAGGATATGGACATAAGGTGCTGTGGGATATGGACATAAGGTGCTGTAAGATATGGGCATAAGGTGCTGTAAGATATGGGCATAAGGTGCTGTAAGATATGGACATAAGGTGCTGTAGGATATGGACATAAGGTGCTGTAGGATATGGACATAAGATGCTGTAAGATATGGACATAAGGTGCTGTAAGATATGGACATAAGGTGCTGTAAGATATGGACATAAGGTGCTGTAGGATATGGACATAAGGTGCTGTAGGATATGGACATAAGATGCTGTAAGATATGGACATAAGGTGCTGTAGGATATGGACATAAGGTGCTGTAGGATATGGACATAAGGTGCTGTAAGATATGGGCATAAGGTGCTGTAAGATATGGGCATAAGGTGCTGTAAGATATGGACATAAGATGCTATAAGATATGGGCATAAGGTGCTGTAAGATATGGACATAAGATGCTATAGGATATGGGCATAAGGTGCTATAGGATATGGACATAAGGTGCTGTAAGATATGGACATAAGATGCTATAAGATATGGGCATAAGGTGCTGTAAGATATGGACATAAGGTGCTGTAGGATATGGACATAAGGTGCTGTAGGATATGGACATAAGGTGCTGTAGGATATGGACATAAGATGCTGTAGGATATGGACATAAGATGCTGTAGGATATGGACATAAGATGCTGTAGGATATGGACATAAGATGCTATAGGATATGGACATAAGATGCTGTAGATATGGACATAAGGTGCTGTAAGATATGGACATAAGGTGCTGTAGGATATGGACATAAGATGCTATAGGATATGGACATAAGATGCTGTAGGATATGGACATAAGATGCTGTAAGATATGGACATAAGGTGCTGTAAGATATGGACATAAGGTGCTGTAAGATATGGACATGCTTGAAATCATCAGACAGGCTCTAACATACCTCATTACCAATAACCCATACCTCTCCTGAGGTAGCAAGGCAAAGGGGGGAATACAATCACAAGAAAGTAGAATTATACTGCACTTCACTCTATCCATTCAACAAAGGAATATTGCCAGTGAATATGATAGAGACTTCATTGTATGCCTGACCTCTGTGATGGCCAAGAGGTGTTCTGTGTGAAACTCATTGACCAGAGCACCCCCTGTTGGTTCGAATTTATACGAGTGAGAGAGTGAGAGAGTGAGAGAGTGAGAGAGTGAGAGAGTGAGAGAGTGAGAGAGTGAGAGAGTGAGAGAGTGAGTGAATGTGTGCAGTTGGGTGGGTGGCAGTGGAGGCTGGTGGGAGGAAGGACTCATTGTAGTGGCTGAAATTGAATGGAGTCAGACATGTGTTTTCCATATGTTTGATGTGTTTGATACCGTTCCATTAATTCCATTCCATCCATTACAATGAGCCTGTCCTGCTATAGCTCCTCCCACCAGCCTCCACTGGTGTGTGCGTGTAACACTTCTTTCTGTGTCTATCTAGATTCTGTATAACCAGCAGAGTGTGGAGGTGCAGGGGAACCTGAAGAGGAAGCTGATCACCAGGCTGCAGCCAGACACAGACTACAGCTTTGTGTTGATGTCTAGAGGGAACAGTGCTGGGGGTCTACAGCAGCAGGTCTCCATCAGGACCGCCCCGGACCTGCTCAAGACCAAACCCATCCAATACCAACACCACCCAGAGGAGGGGGGCAAGCTCACCATCACCCTACCCAGAGTCCCCACCACCGCCCCTATCAGGTCTGTTGTGTCTATCACCCTACCCAGAGTCCCCACCACCGCCCCTATCAGGTCTGTTGTGTCTATCACCATCACCCTACCCAGAGTCCCCACCACCACCCCTATCAGGTCTGTTGTGTCTATCACCATCACCCTACCCAGAGTCCCCACCACCGCCCCTATCAGATCTGTTGTGTCTATCACCATCATCCTACCCAGAGTCCCCACCACCGCCCCTATCAGGTCTCTTCTGTCTATCACCATCACCCTACCCAGAGTCCCCACCACCGCCCCTATCAGGTCTGTTGTGTCTATCACCATCATCATCAGTGTCTCTGCTACAACTAGGGCTATCACCACCTTCCTTCCTGGTCAATGCTGGTCAATGCTGGTCAATGCTGGTCAATGCTGGTCAATGCTGGTCAATGCTGGTCAATGCTGGTCAATGCTGGTGTGTGTGTGTGTGTGTGTGTGTGTGTGTGTGTGTGTGTGTGTGTGTGTGTGTGTGTGTGTGTGTGTGTGCGTGCGTGTAAAGGCATGATTATAATTGTTTGTGCTAAATCACTGTCAGCTCCTGAGTCACCATTCCTGAGTCACCAACGGAGGACCTGGGGCGATTGTTCCTTAGTCTTCAGTCCACTGAATACAACAGGGCTTTCTCAATCCCTATAGCTATTAGTATCATTTATTAGTGCTACTGCTAGTATTATACACCCTCATGCTGTACTCACTATCGTTGCATACAACAACATGAATCCTCCACCACCACTATACCAGCTATCTCCTTAAGACTGCAGGGGATAGACACGGCTTTGTGAGCTGTTGCTATTGTACGTTGTCTTGGTGGATGTTGTGCTACGTCATCCGTTCATCTCTGTGTCTGCAGGCCATATCTCAGAGCCATACTGTTAAAAGGAATACCCTGCACTTTGTAAGGAGCTGAGAGAGGATTTAGACAGAGAGTGGATGATGCACAGCAGAGTTTTGATAGGCTGTGCTGGCTGGACTTTAGGAGAAGGCTTTCCCCACCAGACACACAGAAAACAACATGGCCTTTAATGTTAATGCTAAATCAATAGCCTCAGACGCGCACGAGGAGACACACACACACACACAAGCTGTGTCCACCGAGGCTGTCTAGATGGAGAACTACTCCTTTGCCTTTATATCCATCCTTGTCTGCTACACAGTTTCACATTTCTTCTCAGTGGTAGAGCAGTAGAGAAAACACTGTTAGGGCTGTAGTCTGGCCTTGTGCCAGATTAGCCTGCAATAATTACCAGTGAAAACCTTCAAAAATAGCCTTTATCTGAAACATCTGTGCTATTAAGAATAGGCATGTTTACAGTGGCTTTCTGCTACTCTCCCAATACAGCAGAAAGACACTTCTTCAAGAGTTTATTTCAAATGGTAACTAATAAGAGATCAGGGGCCCAATGCAAAAACTACATTTTCACACAAGGTACTTTTTATTCCCCTGCTACTCAGACAGACTTGCAAATTACTTGGACTTAATTGTGTTTCAAGTGCTTGTTTCTCAAAAGAAACAGGAACAGCTAAGCCTTAATAAGCAGAGCCAGCAGGAGTGATAAACAAAGACAACTCATTTAACAATACAATCAGTATTTTAATGATCTGGCCATGGGGATGGGAGTGTGTGTATATATATATATATATGAGGGAGGGAGGGAGGGAGGGATTTCTATGTTTGAGTACTTCTGGCTGTGGAGAATGGATTGAGGCCTTAGTGGAGCCTGCATGTGGTGACAAAACAGATATCTGAAAAACTGTGTTTTACACACACACACACACACACACACACACACACACACACACACACACACACACACACACACACACACACACACACACACACACACACACACACACACACACACACACACACACACATACACTCCCTCACACCCTGATCTTACTCACCCTGCCTGTCTCTCCCTCTTCAGATGGTACTATATAGTGGTGGTTCCTGTCACACCAGCCACACTACGTAGGTGGGAGAACCCTGAAGATATGGACCTGGATGAGGTGCGTGTGTGTGTGTGTGCATCAACAGCACTTCCTCTGGGCACAAACCAAAAAACAGCACTGTCTTCCATAGCACCATTAAATATGTAGCATCTTCTGTCTCTGCCCCCCTCCCCTCCTCTCTGATTACAGTATTCTCAGCTTTCAGTATACATTTAAATCATCTGGTTTCTCTGTGCAAGATGGTGATTTCCATTTAAACAATACACTTTACATGTATTATTTCAAGTTCTTGGGTTCTTGAGACACTTAAAACACTCCTAAAAAGCTGCTATAGCATTTTTTGTTTTGCGTTATTAATGTGGACCTTTTGGGCTTCAATACCTTCTTATGTTTTCTCATGAGTTAGCTTTCTCTCAATCTACTGTCGTCTGCAGAAAAAAGACGGCAGCCTCTTGAACATCCAAAACGTAAGAGCGCGTTAAATGAATATACCTGGGTACAAACAAAGCATATTGAGACAGCAAGATATGCTTTCTCATTGTCAGACTTTCTTCTTTTGTCATCTAAATCATTGCCATTGCTGCGGTTTTACAGGGTAGAGAAATGGTGTTTTCTGTATGAAGTGGGTTGGTTAAAGTTTTATCGAGCAACAGTGAACAAGGTTATAGGGGTGGTATACATAAAAATGTCATGTTGACTTTCTAGGAATCTGTAGAATGCCTCAGACATTCTCTCCGAGTACATCCTCTCCCTGTTGTAATACAGAGTGATGAAGAGGGATAAGGTCACATGGCCAGTTTACATCACAATGTAATATGGACTTTCCAGGAACTGTGGAATTGTAGAACGTCTCAAGCATCATATCCCAGCGTTTTCAAAGGGACGATGGTCATTCGGTTTGTCTGTTTTATTGTGCTAGCTTGACCATGAGGTGCTTGCAGTGCAGTAGCCCCTGAGACAGAAACAGACAGACAGAGATAGATAGAGGCAGATAGATGTAGTAAGATGCCCACTGAAGAGTCAATCTACAGACAATCTACAGACAATCTACAGACACACACATCTACCCCAGTTCTCCATCGGAGGTAGTAAATTAATTATCCCTCACACACACAGATGGGAACACACACAAATGGGAACACACACACACAAAGGAATAAACGTGTGTGTGCACACACACACACACACACCAGAGGCTATGTAATTAAGCTGTGATCTCTCACCACAGCTGCAGGTCAGAGAGAGGTGAGAGAGGAGCAGGTATTTTACAGTCTGTCTGACTGCAGGACCAAGGTGTTATAAAACCTTAACTACTCTATGCTTTATTTGCAGTATGAGATTTGACCTGTGAGCCTAGAAGCACAATTAATTGTAGCCTATGGACACAGTTTATGAGCATAAAGAAAAGTATGTGTGTGTACTATATAACTGAGTATTTACTGTTTATATACAATAGAACACAACTTGATTATTGATTTGTCCAGTTTGGGGTTAAGAACCTTGCTAAAGGGCACAACAGTACGAGATTGTGTGTCTTTGAGTCTAAGTCTGCATCCCAAATAGCACCCTATTCCCTACATAGTATACTGGGTGGGCCCTAGTCAAAAGTAGTGCACTATTTATGAAATAGGGTGCCATTTGGGCTGCAGCTAAGTAATCTCTGTGACGTCATGTCAGCTCCTGGAGGCTAGTTCTGACCAGAGCCTGAGAAGGAGGAGACAGACCCAAGAGTTCCTCAGACCCTACATCGCTGCCAAGATGGACAATCTGCCAGACACCTTCACTTTAGGAGACGAGAAGAAGTACAACGGCTTCTACAACAAGCCTCTACCGGGACAGCAGCAGTACCTCTGTTTCGTCCTGGCTGCCCTCAAAGACCACGAGTCTGTAAGTAACAACCACTACTCCTCATCTATTCTGTATATATACTGTAGTCCTGTAACAAACACAACTTCCATACATTATCACTGTCCCCCAGATACATGTACATCCCATGTAGAATCAAACTGAACATACTAGTACTGTTAGTACTACTGTAGTGATTTATGTCATATGTTGACTCAGCCATGCCTATTCTACACACAGTTCAGCCTGGCCAGTATTTGATGATAACACAGTCAGTTGTGGGTTGTGATATTCCTCTCGTCTCTCAGTGAGCTAGCTACAGTATGTAACAGATGGGCCAACGCTCACGCTGGGGCCGCCACGCCCCAAGCTGCACGATGCAGCAGAACCATATAACTCACGTTGTGTAGTGTGTCATGGTTACGTGTGCACGTATAACAGAAAAACGATGACCCCGTGTCACAGTCAGATTTCACTGAATCACCTCGGTGGTAGTTGTTTACCTCAGTAGTAATTGTTTACCTCAGTAGTAATTGTTTACCTCAGTAGTAATTGTTTACCTCAGTAGTAATTGTTCACCTCAGTAGTAATTGTTCACCTCAGTAGTAATTGTTCACCTCAGTAGTAATTGTTCCCCTCAGTAGTAATTGTTCCCCTCAGTAGTAATTGTTCCCCTCAGTAGTAATTGTTCCCCTCAGTAGTAATTGTTTACCTCAGTAGTAATTGTTCCCCTCAGTAGTAATTGTTCCCCTCAGTAGTAATTGTTTACCTCAGTAGTAATTGTTCCCCTCAGTAGTAATTGTTCCCCTCAGTAGTAATTGTTCCCCTCAGTAGTAATTGTTCCCCTCAGTAGTAATTGTTCCCCTCAGTAGTAATTGTTCCCCTCAGTAGTAATTGTTCACCTCAGTGGTAATTGTTTACCTCAGTGGTAATTGTTTACCTCAGTGGTAATTGTTCACCTCAGTGGTAATTGTTCACCTCAGTGGTAATTGTTCACCTCAGTAGTAATTGTTCACCTCAGTAGTAATTGTTTACCTCGGTAGTAATTGTTTACCTCAGTGGTAATTGTTCCCCTCAGTAGTATTTGTTCACCTCAGTAGTAATTGTTCACCTCAGAAGATGCACTCACTGGCGTCCATGGTCTTCACTTCAGACGGCTTCTCATCCGCAAAACATCTTTCCCATATTTACTGTATAACTTACTGTATTCTGGAAATGATGTCATGGTTGATAAGAATACTTTTTTTACAGCATAAATCTGTTTTACAAACATTGGAGCACTAACTGTTGACCTTGACAGTGCCAGCCCAGTTCCTTCTTCTATCTTTTGGTAAGGAACACATTGTGGGGAGAAAGTGGTCTTTCTCCCATCCACTCCTACATTGGTCCTTGATACAGCATTGTGTAGTGTTGTGTATTGTGTTGAGAAAGAACAGAGTTGTTTCTGTTTAGCAGAGTGACAGACAGACACATAACAGATCTGTGACGCCAGCACATTGACATATTGTTGAATCTAAATCAAGCCTGGCCAGAGAAAATAGCAGGCTAATCACATTCGTTGGAAAACAGGGAAGTGAGCTCAGCTTTATAGTTATCGCAGGGTTGATGGAGAGATGGGGTGGGGGGGGGGGGACTGGAGCGAAAAGGGCACTGCAGTTTTATGTGGCTCCAATAGCTGGTAAACATAGCCTGGAAGTGTGAAATTGGATAAAAGAAACAGGCCATATAAACAGTGTGATCACTTACAGCAGGAAAGAGAGGGAGAGATGGAAGGAGGGAAAGAAAGGAGGGGAGGCGCTGCCGAGAAAGGGTGTCTGTTTCATCAACAAAGGAGAGAATCGTATGGGAGTGATGGAGGGGTGAAAAGAGTAAGAGGTAAAGAGAAAGAGAAGAGATGGAGTCTAATGGAGGATGAGAGAGTGGTAGAGGAAGCCTCAGGGCAATAATATGCAGTACAGGGAGACAAGAGAACAGCAGTAACAGTTGAGGGGAGATTTATGGATGAAAAAGAGAGAGATATTTAAATGACACAGAGGGAGGCAGACACAATGAGAGCGAGGCAGAGAGAGCGAGGCAGAGAGAGAGAGAGGCAGAGAGAGAGAGAGGCAGAGAGAGAGAGAGGCAGAGAGAGAGAGAGGCAGAGAGAGAGAGAGGCAGAGAGAGAGAGAGGCAGAGAGAGAGAGAGGCAGAGAGAGAGAGAGGCAGAGAGAGAGAGAGGTAGAGAGAGAGTGATAGGGGCAGAGAGAGAGCGATAGGGGCAGAGGCAGAGAGAGATGGGCAGAGAGAGAGGGGCAGAGAGAGCGATAGCGGCAGAGAGAGAGCAATAGAGGGAGAGGGATACGGGGAGAGGGAGAGGCAGAGGCAGAGAGAGATATAGATAAGTTGTAGCCTGGGGTATAAGCCGAGTCTCCTGGCTCCTGTCCCGTTTGTCACAGATAGGGTGTGTGTGCACGTGCGTGCGTATTCGTGCTTGCGGATCCAGAGAGAGGAAGAAGCCTGCAAATGGTTTTATGTGTTGTGGGAAATAACAAAACTGCCACCCCGCATTACAGTCAGCTTTTGTTGCCTGTCATTTCATTAGGTTTTAGAGGTAAGCATGATTATGTGTGAAACAATGGAAAATAAAGACTATATTCACCCCTCCCTATGCACTCCACGGTCTTCTCTCCTTCCCTTCCCTACATCAACTCTGTTTTTCTCTGACTTTAATATGGCTCTAATACACAGTGTTCCTATGCAGCATTTGTCAATGTGGAGGCGCTGGCAGTACATTATTCACTCATTCCATGGGATGTGTTTCTATCAGATAGTGCAGCCCAAGGTTTCTTCCCCCTTCTGAGAATATCTAAATATAGTCAAACCCTAGTCAAATACTTTAGAAATGCATCACTCCTTCCTACTTTCCTTAAACATATATAATTCTCTCATTTTCTATATGCATACGTATGTAGATAAAATATAGGCATAAATGCAAAGCCTTTTGGCCCTTTTAAGTCCTCCTTCATTTATGCAGGATAGGACTGTCACCGTCTGCAGCAATGCTAGGTGCATATTTTCAGTATTTCACTTCCAGACATCAATTTATTCTGCAGTGAAATATTCAGAAGAATCTAAAATAACTCTTATTTTGAGTATCTGTCTCCCTTCCTTATCCTCAACTGGGCCTGCCTAGTGCTACCATATGTAAACCTGGAGGCATGGCCTCAGTGAGAGTCAATGGGATTTCCACCGGCAGTTAATAAACATGGGTACAGGTCCATCCAACCCTCCACATGCCATGCTGCTGATGAGAGAGCATCCTCCTGCAAACACAGATGCCTAATTGTTTTAGTTACACTTCTTAGACAGCAAAGGGGATGCACACACAAGAGGTAGAGAGTGGGAGAGGTAGAGAGTGGGAGAGGTAGAGAGTGGGAGAGGTAGAGAGTGGGAGAGGTAGAGGTGGAGAGAGGTAGAGGTGGAGAGAGGTAGAGGTGGAGAGAGGTAGAGGTGGAGAGAGGTAGAGGTGGAGAGAGGTAGAGGTGGAGAGAGGTAGAGGTGGAGAGAGGTAGAGGTGGAGAGAGGTAGAGGATGAGAGAGGTAGAGAGAGGTGGAGGTGGAGGTGGAGAGAGGGAGAGGTAAAGATGGAGCAAGTATAGAAGGAGTAGACTGCGTCTTTGTGTGTGGTCCCTGCTGTGACCAGGGAGGGTGACTAGTGCAGGGGAGGATATGCATCAGCGGCCTCTAAAGACAATTCTGATAAAGATGACACCTTCCACCACACCCTCTGGAAGCCAGCGGAGATCCCAGGGCCAACTCTCCCTGTCTCACTGGCATCATTAAGCTAGATCACAGCCTCACTACTTCACATGGCAAGGGAGAGGAGGGAAGAGCAGGAGAAGGGGAGAGCAACACAGGCTGAAAATAACTCACCCAGGGTCTGGGGTGAAGAGGAACGAGGGGGACTTAACTACCAAGGAGCAGGTGTGAGTGGGCGGTGGTGGATGGGGCAGGATTTGGAGTTTGTTTATCTGCTCGTAGCAGGTGTTTGTTCTTACTTAAATGTGATAATTCCTACTCTTGTACACACTCAGACTCAGAGTGTGTAGCTTCATCTGCATCAGCACTTAGTAGGCTGTACCTCCCTCCAGGCCACCTCTTTGCCACCATAGTAATCAGGTTAGGCTGTGTAGTGGCTGCAGTGCTCTGTGTTTTTACCTCTCTGGAATGAACGTCTTTGTCAGCTAATGTTTTTTTGAAAGGCAATTAAAACCATATTAAAAAAGGTGTTCCGTCACACATTTTCAAGGAAGGCAGCAACTATTTCCTTCTCTCTCTCGCTCTCTCTCTCTCTCTCTCGCTCTCTCTCTCTCTCTCTCTCTCTGTTCTCTCTCTCTCTCCGTTCTCTCTCTCTCTCTGTTCTCGCTCTTGCTCTCGCTCTTGCTCTCACTCTCTCTCTTCCGCTCACTCTCTTTCCGATCCCTTTATTCTGTTCTCTCTCTCTTGCTCTCTCTTTTGCTCTCTCTCTCCGTTCTCTCTCTCCGTTCTCTCTTTCTCTCTCTCCTTCTTTTCTCTCTCTCTCTCTGTTCTCTCTCTCTCTCTGTCTCTCTCTCTGTTCTCTCTCTCTCTCTGTTCTCTCTCTCTCTCTGTTCTCTCTCTCTCTGTTCTCTCTCTCTCTCTCTCTCTCTGTTCTCTCTCTCTCTCTCTCTCTGTTCTCTCTCTCTCTCTCTCTCTGTTCTCTCTCTCTCTCTCTCTCTCTGTTCTCTCTCTCTGTTCTCTCTCTCTCTCTCTGTTCTCTCTTTCTCTCTCTCTCTCTGTTCTCTCTCTCTGTCTCTCAATTCAATTCCATTTGCTTTATTGGCATGACGTGACAATGTTATTTTGGATATTTACAATATAAAAATGAGAATCAAAATTGTCAACTGGACAACAGTAACAACAATACCCAAGTGTCAAAATAACCCTACATTCAACAATAACAATAAGCATACAGTAGAGTACATGTGCAGGTTGATTCGTCTGTCAGACACTGTCCCTCGACTTATGGCAGACAGCAATGTAGTGCGCTGCCAACCCACAGCTCTCTGCGTCCTCCCCCAACCGGACGGGTAGCCTACTCTCATCAGAGAGGTCTTTGAAACCTTGAATAAGGGTTTCAAATTTGGGGAAATGACACTCTCTAATTGTTTTATATTTTTGACATTTTGTCAGGAAATGCAGCTCCGTCTCAGGTTCTGCTGTTGTGAAGTGGTTGCACAGCTTTTCCTCTACAGGGAGACAGGTTTTTCTGTGTCTACCCTTCTCAATGGCAAGGCTGTGCTCACTGAGCTTGTACATCGTCACAGTTTTTCTAAGGTTTTGATCAGTAACCATGGTCAAATATTTAGCCACAGTGTACTGTCAATTTAGGGCCTGATAGCACTGCATTTTGCTTTGTATTTGTGCTTGTGTTTCCCAATAAGCAATATAGTTTTGTTTTGACTGTGTTGTAATTTGGTTTATCCTGATTGATTGGATGTTCTGGTCCTGAGGCTTCAGTGTGTTAGTAGAACAGTGTGTTAGTAGAACAGGTGAACTCAGCCCCAGGACCAGCTGGATGAGGGGACTCTTTTATTTGCTCAGTTCTTGGCATTGCAGGGCTTGGTAGTGATATGAGAGGGGGTCACTGTATTTTATGTTTCCAAAACTTAATTGCTCTTTTTTTAGTTTTTATTATTAGTGGATATTGGCCAAATTCTGCTCTGCATGCATTGTTTGTAGTTTTCCCTCTGGACATGTAGGATAATCTTACATAACTCTGCATGCAGGGTTTCAATGGGGTGTTTGTACCATTTGATGAAATCTTGTTTTGCAAGTGGACCGCACACCTCGCTGCCATAAAGTGCAATTGGTTCAATGACATATTCAATTCGTTTTAGCCAAATTTGAATAGGCATTTCAACTTGAATTTGCTTCTTAATGGCATAGAATGCCCTGCGTGCTTTCTCTCTCTGTTCATTCACTGCCTCATTAAGGTGTCCAGTTGAGCTTATTTTTAAATCTAAGTCATTTTAGTGTGTGCAGTACTCTATATATTTTGTACCAATTGAGAACTTTGGTCTAATTCCCTGAGATCTGGATCTTCTCTGGAAAATCATTATTTTCGTCATTTTGGGGTTTACTGCCAAGGCCCAGGTCTGGCAGTACTGCTCTAGCAGGTCCAGGCTCTGCTGTAGGCCATGTGCTGTGGGTGACAGCAGGCATAGGTCATCGGCAAAGAGTAGGCATTTAACTTCTGAATTGTGGAGACTAACACCAGGGGCCGAGGATTTTTCTAGAATTGTGGCCAATTCGTTGATGGAAATATTGAAGAGTGCAGGGCTCAGATTGCAACCCTGGTTAAAGAATTATGTTATTTTCTTGTCAATTTTAATGCTGCACGTATTGCCAGTATACATTGATTTAATTATGTCATATGTTTTACCCCCTACACCACTTTCAATAACTTTGTAGAAGAGTTCTGTATGCCAAATAGAATCAAATGCTTTTTGGAAGTCGATAAAGCAAGCGTATATTTTAGTATTATTTTGGTGGACATGTTTATCTATCAGGGTGTGTAGGGTGTAAATATGATCAGTTGTGCGATGTTTTGGTTTAAATCCAATTTGGCTTTTACTCAAGACATTGTGCTTATTAAGGAAGTTTAGAACTCTTACATTTATACTACTACAGAAAACCTTCCCCAGGTTATTGTTCACACAAATGCCTCTAATTGTTAGGGTCAAATTTGTATCCGTTTTTAAAGATTGGGGTTATGAGTCCTTGATTCCAGATGTCAGGGAAATAACCTACACTCAGGATCAAATTAAACCGTTTTAATCATTTTTAAATTTGAGAGCCTGAAATTTCTTATAGAGCTCCTGGTCAGTAATTGGGGAGTCCAATGGATTTTGATTGTCCTTTACAGCTTTTTCTAATCCATTCAACTTCTCATGAATTTGGCGTTGTTCTGCGTTTGTGTCAATTTGAACGGCGTTGTAGAGTGTTTTAAAATGGGTTGTCCATATGTCACCATTTTGTATCGCTAATTCCGCTTGTTTAGATTTTTTTTCGTTTTTTACAATTTTGCCAGACGTTGTTTGTGTTTATGGACTCCTCAATTAGTGTCAGCTGCTTGCTGTTGTACTGTGCCTTTTTGGTTCTGAGTGTACGTTTATAGAGTTTTAAAGTCTCACAGTAATGAAGGCGTAATTCACCATTATTTGGGTCTCTGTGCTTTTGGTTGGAGGTGTTTGGTGGTTGGAAGTTTTTTTCCTTATAATTTTACAATCTGCATCAAACCAGTTGTCATCTGTGATCTTTTTTTGTTTAGTTTTTTATCAATTTCAATTGTGATTATTTTGCCATTTGCCTGAATATATAGTTGATGCTAGATTGATGCCTTCTTTACTGTGAGTGAATGTGGTATCCAGAAAGTTATCTAAGAGTGTTTGGATATTTTGGCTACAGGTTGCTTTCGGGTATTCTTCTGTGCTGTTTTGGGCCCATCTGTATGAATTTCTGATGTTGTACAGCTTACTGGGCTGTGAATGTCTGGTTGTTTCCATGTCTGTTCTTTTGGGGAACAACGTAATTTGCCTGTGATCAGACAGAGGTGTTAGTGGCTTGACAGTGAATGAGCTGAGAGAGAAAGGGTCAATGTCTGTGATCATATAGTCTACTGTACTGTGGCCAAGAGGCGAGCAGTAGGTGAATCTCCCCAAAGAGTCCCCCCCGTAACCTACCATTGACAAAGTACAGACCCAGGCTTCTACAGAGCTGCAACAGATCCCTTCTGTTTTTGTTGACGGTGCTGTCACTGTTGTTTCTATTGGGGAGATGAAGACAGTTAGAAACATTATGGCCTGTAATAAAGCTGTCCCCTCGTGTGCTCCTTAGATCAGGGCGGCAGGGTAGCCTAGTGGTTAGAGCATTGGACTAGTAAAGGTTGCAAGTTCAAATCCCCAAGCTGACAAGGTACAAAATCTGTTGTTCCAAAACCCACTGTTCCTAGGCTGTCATTGAAAATAAGAATTTGTTCTTAACTGATTTGCCTAGTAAAATAAAGGTTACATTTTTTTTTAAGGTAGTGTTCCTTGTGTGCATTTGTGTCCCCACAGATGAGCACATTTCCTTGGGCCTGGAAATGGAAATCTCTGTTCTCTCTCTCTCTCTCCGTTCTTGCTCTCTCTCTCCGTTCTCTCTCTCTCTCTCCGTTCTCTCTCTCTCATCGTTCTCTCTCATCGTTCTCGCTCTCTCTCCATTCTCTCTCTCATCGTTCTCTCTCTCTACCACATCCGTTTTCACCTTGATGAAGTTGTTTGCAGAGAGAGCGGGTACAAGGGGTATGGCTTGGCTTGATTCTGGCATCACATAATAAAGTTAAATTGATAAATTTGCAAGTCTTAATTCAATTAAAGTCACTGCGCTTGTTGTCACTTTGTGTTCTGGCTGACAGGTTGGGGAAGTTTTACTCTATAAAAGAATGGAGCTAGCTATAAATACGCCTCTCTCTCCTTCAGCAGATGGCTGGCTGATGTAAGGCTCCATCAGACACAGTGTTAGATTAGTGCTATATAGAACTATGTATAGGACAGGGCCAAGGCAGAGCTATAGAAAACTCTGTATAGGTCAGGGCCAAGTCAGAGCTATAGAGAACTCTGTATAGGACAGGGCCAAGGCAGAGCTATAGAGAACTCTGTATAGGTCAGGGCCAAGGCAGAGCTATAGAGAACTCTGTATAGGACAGGGCCAAGGCAGAGCTATAGAGAACTCTGAATAGGTCAGGGCCAAGGCAGAGCTATAGAGAACTCTGTATAGGTCAGGGCCAAGGCAGAGCTATAGAGAACTATGTATAGGACAGGGCCAAGGCAGAGCTATAGAGAACTCTGTATAGGTCAGGGCCAAGGCAGAGCTATAGAGAACTCTGTATAGGTCAGGGCCAAGGCAGAGCTATATAGAACTCTGTATAGGTCAGGGCCAAGGCAGAGCTATAGAGAACTCTGTATAGGTCAGGGCCAAGGCAGAGCTATATAGAACTCTGTATAGGACAGGGCCAAGGCAGAGCTATATAGAACTCTGTATAGGTCAGGGCCAAGGCAGAGCTATAGAGAACTCTGTATAGGTCAGGGCCAAGGCAGAGCTATATAGAACTCTGTATAGGACAGGCCTAAGGCAGAGCTATATAGAACTCTGTATAGGACAGGGCCAAGGCAGAGCTATAGAGAACTCTGTATAGGACAGGGCCAAGGCAGAGCTATATAGAACTCTGTATAGGATAGGGCCATGGCAGAGCTATAGATAACTCTGTATAGGACAGGGCCAAGGCAGAGCTATATAGAACTCTGTATAGGACAGGGCCAAGGCAGAGTTATATAGAACTCTGTATAGGACAGGGCCAAGGCAGAGCTATACGACACCTGCCTCTGATTGAGAACCATTACCAGGCCAAACGCAAAACACAACATAGAAAAACTAACATAGACAACCCACCCCAACTCACGCCCTGACCAACCTAAAACAAAGGCATAACAAAAGAAAAGTCAGCATAATGTTGACCGAACACCATGTTGTCAGATGCCTAGCTGATGTTAGCCTCTGTCAGCCACTGACATCTGGCACTGGGTTAGACTCGGGCTAAGACATGAGGCATAACAGCTACAGAGATATCAGAGTTTCTAAAGTATTGGAACAGGCTTGAGACTACACAGGTCTAAAGGTTCATCAAGGTCAAAAGGATCTGCATTAATATAGTGTGTATATCTGATAGAAGGTCATTTAGTGTTCAGACTCATCAAAACTATAGAGCCCCTTCATACTAAACAGTGGTTGCTGTGTGGTGTCCTCCTCACTCTGTTGGTTCTCCCTTCCCTCCTGCAGCAGAAGACGTTTGCAGCCAGCCCGTACTCAGACCCCATCACGGTGAAGCTCCACAGTGGTATGCCCCTCCATGCTGAGGACCCAGAGATGCTGTGGGTCATGGGCCCTGTCCTGGCTGTTGTACTCATCATCATCATCGTCATCGCCATCCTGCTCTTCAAGAGGTAACTACGCTGCCACGCCAACTTTCTGCTTATAGGTGACAATAGGGCACTAAAAAGTTAGGTAGCACCATCGTATTGGCAGAACAATTAGCAACGGTCATCAAAATGGTTAAATAAAAAATAAATACAAATAATAAATGCAACAGTTGGACAGTGGATGAAGATACTCCAAACATTGTACAGCTACGGACAAATATGAATGTTCAGGGATTTCGGTGGAAATTCAGGTATTCAATTTATTGTCAAATGTTTTATCTTTTATCCTTAGAATGCACTCATATATACATTTTCTAATGATATCAGATATAAAAAATATATATTTTGTGTTCAAATAAAGAACATTATACATTTATATGAGTGTTTTCCATGTATGAATAAATTAACATAACGGGGTAGAACAGGCTTGCAACCACCAACAACTTGCACTGTCTAGGCCTACCTGCACTCACCTGTGCTGTCCAGACTTCCTCATTAATTACTGTTGTCACATTCTGTTGCATTATTCAACAAATCTGTCAATAGCAGGATTTCCTCAGATGAAAAATTACACTTGGCTCCAGATTACACCTATCTATACATACTTTACATTGTTTGTGAGATCAGACATAATATCACTATAAAGTGTTCATTTTTGGAATTTGCTTTAATTTCATCGCATCTTATTTTTTTTTACAGTTCAACTGTACTAAATTATTGTTTCCACAAAAAATGTACACCAATCAAAATAAATGTACCTTCTCTTTCAAATGAAATCTAATTTGATTTGTTACAATACAACAGGTGTAGACCTTACAGTGAAATGCTTACTTAACCAACAATACAGGTTTAAGAAAATACCAAAAAAGAGTAAGAGATAAGAATAACAAATAATTAAAGAGCAGCAGTAAATAACAATAGCGGGGCTATACAGACTATGTCTAGGTGGCTGGAGTCTTTGACAATTTTTAGGGACTTCCTCTGGCACCGCCTGGTATAGAGGTCCTGGATGGCAGGATGCTTGGCCCCGGTGATGTACTGGGCCGTACGCACTACCCTCTGTAGTGCCTTGCGGTCGGAGGATGAGCAGTTGCCTTACCAGGCAGTGATGCAACCCATCAGGATGCTCTCGATGGTGCAGTTGTAAAACCTTTTGAGGATCTGAGGACCCATGCCAAATCTTTTCAGTCTCCTAGGGGGAATAGGTTTTGTCGTGCCCTTTTCACAAATGTCTTGGTGTGTTTGGACCATGTTAGTTTGTTGGTGATGTGGACACCAAGGAACTTCAAGCTCTCAACCTGCTCCACTACAGCCCCGTCGATGAGAATGGGGGTGTGCTCGGCACTCCTTTTCCTGTAGTTCACAATCATCTCCCTTGTCTTGATCACGTTGAGGGAGATGTTTTTGTCCTTGCACCACACAGTCAGGTCTCTGACCTCCTCCCTATAGGCTGTATCATCATTGTCGGTCGTCAGGACTACCACTGTTGTGTCATCAGCAAACTTAATGATGGTGTTGGAGTTGTGCCTGGCCATGCAGTCATGAGTTAACAGGGAGTACAGGAGGGGACTGAGCATGCACCCCTGAGGGGCCCCCATGCTGAGGATCAGCGTGGCAGATGTGTTGTTACCTACCCTTACCATCTGGGGGCGGCCCGTCAGGAAGTCCAGGATCCAGTTGCAGAGGAAGGTGTTTAGTCCCAGGGTCCTTAGCTTAGTGATGAGCTTTGAGGGCACTATGATGTTGAACGCTGAAATGTAGTCAATGAACAGCATTCTCACATAGGTGTTCCTTTTGTCCAGGTGTGAAAGGGCAGTGTGGAGTGTAGTAGAGATTGCATTATCTGTGGATCTGTTGGTTCAGTATGCAAATTGGAGTGGGCCTAGGGTTTCTGGGATAATGGTGTTGATGTGAGCTATGACCAGCCTTTCAAAGCATTTCATGACTACATACATGATTGCTATGGATCGGTAGTCATTTAGGCAGGTTACCGTAGTGTTCTTGGGCACAGGGACTATGGTGGTCTTCTTGAAACATGTTGATATTACAGACTCGGACAGGGAGAGGTTGAAAATGTCAGTGAAGACACTTGCTAGTTGTTCAGCGTGTGCTCGGAGTACATGTTCTGGTAATCCCTCTGGCCCAGCGGCCTTGTGAATGTTGACCTGTTTAAAGGTCTTACTCACATCGGCTGCGGAGAGCGTGATCACATACTTTCTTGTGATGCAAGTGTCGAGACGATGCGTTAAATCCCTGATGAAGCTTTAGCGTTCTTTTCGATGCAACGGAAAGACAACGTATTCTATTGAGCCCATTTCATCCATTAAATGGCTGTGTTTAACAGGTCATTACCAACATTTCCACAGTCGTAATGTCAACGGGAAAAAACTACAGGCACAAGCAAGAGCATGAAAGAGTCGCAGGAGTAAAATAAAAACAATCCAGAAAGATTTAGGTGACAAGTGGATTTCGCACCCCTCAAACACAGGAAGTAGATGGCTGGAAAAGACAGATCCTCAGGTGGGTGGGGCACCCCTCAAACACAGGAAGTAGATGGCTGGAAAAGACAGATCCTCAGGTGGGTGGGGCACCCCTCAAACACAGGAAGTAGATGGCTGGAAAAGACAGATCCTCAGGTGGGTGGGGCACCCCTCAAACACAGGAAGTAGATGGCTGGAAAAGACAGATCCTCAGGTGGGCGGGGCACCCCTCAAACACAGGAAGTGGATTGCTGGAAAAGACAGATTCTCAGGTGGGCGGGGCACCCCTCAAA
The DNA here is from genome assembly GCF_002021735.2 of Oncorhynchus kisutch. Taxonomy (NCBI): domain Eukaryota; kingdom Metazoa; phylum Chordata; class Actinopteri; order Salmoniformes; family Salmonidae; genus Oncorhynchus; species Oncorhynchus kisutch. The sequence continues at coordinate 20,680,551 of NC_034186.2, read as the reverse complement.
CACAGGAAGTAGATGGCTGGAAAAGACAGATCCTCAGGTGGGCGGGGCACCCCTCAAACACAGGAAGTAGATGGCTGGAAAAGACACACCCTCAGGTGGGCGGGGCACCCCTAAACACAGGAAGTAGATGGCTGGAAAAGACAGATCCTCAGGTGGGCGGGGCACCCCTCAAACACAGGAAGTAGATGGCTGGAAAAGACAGATCCTCAGGTGGGCGGGGCATGCTCAGTGCTAGAACAATTGCTGCAATGAATGTGCAACCGGGCACTCTGGTGTTTGTGGATAGATTTTCAGCTGTACATGGCTGCTTGTGTTCTCAGGAAAGTGACATTATTGCTAAGGATAGTTAGGACATGACTGAAAACAATGTTTTTTCATCATTTTGACAGCCAAATGTTTCAAGCAATAATATGTTATCTCTGAGGTTTGTTATTCAGTGTTTATCTAAAATCTGACTCCTTGAATTATCATCTTAAAGCAGTCCCCGGAGGTTTTATTTTCCCTCTTTAGCTTAACTTACAACCATAAAACAAGTTGCATTTAAGATTGATTATAAATGACATCTGTTCGTTGGAGTTCAGTGGTTCCTCAATTAAGACAGACAGGCATTCATCTAGCCTGGGCCTGAAGGCTCTGTGAGGACTTTCTCCTTGGAGTGGGCACATGGGAGGCTGCTCAGTCAAGTAGCCTGCAGCCCTGCTGTCTCACGCAGGTTAACAGTTGGCCCAGCCGTGTTTTCTCTGCTCTGTTTGAGTGGGGCTGTCCTTAGGCCAGACATCTGGAGCTTCTGACTGAGCAAGCTTTAGAGAGAAAGGGAAGAGGAGGATCCATATGGTCCCTTCCGCTGATGATGACATCTCAGCTAGCTACAACACTGTTGGGGACATGTTGGGATGGGTTGGGCCTCCTCTCTCTGTCGCTGTCGATCTGTTCAACTCTTTCGTCACCATCCTCTCTTACTGGGTGTTCAGTCTTTCATTCTAAAACCAGAGAGAGACTCTTCAGTCTCTGGGGTAGCTCTCCTTACTTCTCAGAAGGCTTCACCTTACTTCTCCTTCGTCTGGTGATCAGAAGGAGCCAGAGCTCAACTCGCTCGTATACATCAACCCAGGAAAGTAAAGTAGTGAGCTGAACTCAGCTGAACAAGTAATTCAATTTTATTTAAAAAAATTCAGGTCTAAGTCCTTTTGGCTTTGAGGGCAGTTGTCAGTGAGAGCACAGAGCACTGCAGAGAGCGTTAGCTGCTCTCTCTGTGTGGATAAGCCCAGCCAGGGCTGGCTTCAATGGAAGGAGGGTGGATGATTTCTTCACAGCAAATGAGAATAAATCTTTTGAAGTGGCCCGATTTAGCATGCCTATTTGACTGCATAGGCCTATAGCTCTCTGAAGTCCATACCAGGAGCCATTGCATCTTAGTATGACTTGGAAGTAATTTAGTTAAAATGGATTATCCTCAAACTTAAATGAATGTAACCTCAACAAAATGTAAAATACAGTTGGAGAGGCCGATCGAAAGACATTTCAACATTTGCAAAAGTGGTGAAACAGAAGTTATGTACAGTGCCTTGCGAAAGTATTCGGCCCCCTTGAACTTTGCGACCTTTTGCCACATTTCAGGCTTCAAACATAAAGATATAAAACTGTATTTTTTGTGAAGAATCAACAACAAGTGGGACACAATCATGAAGTGGAACGACATTTATTGGATATTTCAAACTTTTTTAACAAATCAAAAACTGAAAGATTGGGCGTGCAAAATTATTCAGCCCCCTTAAGTTAATACTTTGTAGCGCCACCTTTTGCTGCGATTACAGCTGTAAGTCGCTTGGGGTATGTCTCTATCAGTTTTGCACATCGAGAGACTGAATTTTTTTCACATTCCTCCTTGCAAAACAGCTCGAGCTCAGTGAGGTTGGATGGAGAGCATTTGTGAACAGCAGTTTTCAGTTCTTTCCACAGATTCTCGATTGGATTCAGGTCTGGACTTTGACTTGGCCATTCTAACACCTGGATATGTTTATTTTTGAACCATTCCATTGTAGATTTTGCTTTATGTTTTGGATCATTGTCTTGTTGGAAGAAAAATCTCCGTCCCAGTCTCAGGTCTTTTGCAGACTCCATCAGGTTTTCTTCCAGAATGGTCCTGTATTTGGCTCCATCCATCTTCCCATCAATTTTAACCATCTTCCCTGTCCCTGCTGAAGAAAAGCAGGCCCAAACCATGATGCTGCCACCACCATGTTTGACAGTGGGGATGGTGTGTTCAGGGTGATGAGCTGTGTTGCTTTTATGCCAAACATAACGTTTTGCATTGTTGCCAAAAAGTTCAATTTTGGTTTCATCTGACCAGAACACCTTCTTCCACATGTTTGGTGTGTCTCCCAGGTGGCTTGTGGCAAACTTTAAACAACACTTTTTATGGATATCTTTAAGAAATGGCTTTCTTCTTGCCACTCTTCCATAAAGGCCAGATTTGTGCAATATACGACTGATTGTTGTCCTATGGACAGAGTCTCCCACCTCAGCTGTAGATCTCTGCAGTTCATCCAGAGTGATCATGGGCCTCTTGGCTGCATCTCTGATCAGTCTTCTCCTTATATGAGCTGAAAGTTTAGAGGGACGGCCAGGTCTTGGTAGATTTGCAGTGGTCTGATACTCCTTCCATTTCAATATTATCGCTTGCACAGTGCTCCATGGGATGTTTAAAGCTTGGGAAATCTTTTTGTATCCAAATCCGGCATTAAACTTCTTCACAACAGTATCTCAGACCTGCCTGGTGTGTTCCTTGTTCTTCATGATGATCTCTGCGCTTTTAACGGACCTCTGAGACTATCACAGTGCAGGTGCATTTATACGGAGACTCGATTACACACAGGTGGATTGTATTTATCATCATTAGTCATTTAGGTCAACATTGGATCATTCAGAGATCCTCACTGAACTTCTGGAGAGAGTTTGCTGCACTGAAAGTAAAGGGGCTGAATAATTTTGCACGCCCAATTTTTCAGTTTTTGATTTGTTAAAAAAGTTTGAAATATCCAATAAATGTCGTTCCACTTCATGATTGTGTCCCACTTGTTGTTGATTCTTCACAAAAAAATACAGTTTTATATCTTTATGTTTGAATCCTGAAATGTGTCAAAAGGTCGCAAAGTTCAAGGGGGCCGAATACTTTCGCAAGGCACTGTATATAGGGGTGAAACAGGCTACTGGGCACACACTGGTTGAATCGATGTTGTTTCCACATCATTTAAAAAACATTACGTGGAATAGATGTTGAATTGACGTCTGTTACCAGTGGGAGAAATTATGTATATGAGAACACCATCCTCATCTTTCCACACAATGTATTAGGATGAAAGTTCATACCAGGACATTAGTTGCAAGATGCAGCCTACTGTATTTCCACTCAGCTAGTACAATATTTACATCAAGTAACCTAAAGGAGCATAGTGCACCATCATTAAACCTGTCCAACACCACAGAATATAATATCCTACCGGCCTTTTCTCACAGCATATGCATTTTAAGAGAAAGGGTTGTAAAGAAAAATATAATATTTAAAAAACTTGTTGAAGATTATCATAGTGGCAGGGAATGAGAACTGGGCCCCTAGAGGAAAAACTCATTTTCTAAATGTCAGCGTCGACATCTGAATAAAAGTGCAGGGCTGAGAGGGTGGAGGAGGGAGGGAAAGGGAGGGAGGGATAAAGGGGTGAAGTATAAATCTGGTTCCCTATCCACTGCTTCTATTCTTCATCCCTGCTGCTGACAATCTGTCATTTAATCCTCCCTCTATCTCTTTCTCTCTGTCTTCTCCCTCACTCACTTCCCCCCTGCTTTCTGTGGATGCAGCAAAAAAGAAAGGTTAGTATTTATTTTCCGCGGGGTATACTACAAAGTAGAATCAATGAGTTAGCCAGCTAACTTGCCTAAATATTCAGAAAAATACATTGGGGGGGGGGGGGGGGGGGGGAGTATAAGCTTGAAATGGGCATGGTCTAATTGAAAGAACAACCAAAAAACATATACCTACATTTAGCTTTCTAAATTAATCAGACAAACTATAGTTTTTTTCTGGTTGTTTTTCAAAGTTAGCTGGCTAACTAATTGAACCTACTTTGTAGTATGTTTGACACCTTTACACCCCTTTCCCCCTTCTCTAATCCTGATGTGGCTGTCACTCTGCAGCACAGCCACCCTCTCCTCGCTCCTCCCCTCCCCTTACTCCACTCTTCTTCTCTATAAAATGTGCTTCTGGGTCAGGCCGCTCTGTTCTGTTCTGACTCAGTGACAGACTGACATGCTCTTTGTTTCTGCTACACTGTCAAGATCACACATCACACCACTATGCCATGTCTTGTGTCTTTGGCTGGTGTGTTGTTGAGTGTTTTTTCACAAGAGACATACAGTACCAGTCACAGGTTTGGACACACCTACTCATTGAAAGGTTTTTCTTTATATTTACTATTTTCTAGATTGTAGAATAATAGTGAAGACATTAAAACTATGAAATAACACATGGAATAATGTAGTAACCAAAAAAGTGTTTAACAAATCAAAATATATTTTAGATTTTAGATTCTTCAAAATAGCCACCCATTGCCTTGATGACAGCTTTGTACACTCTTGGCATGTCTTCCTACAATGTAGAAAGTAGTGAAAATGAAGAAAAACTCTGTCATGGGTGTCATTGGAAGTAGACCAAAGTGCAGCGTGGTGAGCGTACATTTTCTTTTTATTTGAATGTCACCAACAAAACAATACGACCGTGACGCTTACAGGACTAAGTGCCACAAACAAAGGTAAATACCCACCCTGAAAGGAGGGAAAAAGGGCTACCTAAGTATGATTCCCAATCAGAGACAACGATAGACAGCTGTCCCTGATTAAGAACCATATCCGGCCAACACATAGAAACACAAATCAGAGAAATAAAGGACATAGAATGCCCACCCAAATCACACCAAACCAAAAAGAGACTCTAATAAAAAAAGGCTCTCTAAGGTCAGGGTGTGAAAAACCCTTGAATGAGTAGGTGTGTCCAAACTATTGACTAGTACTGTATACATATTAAAGTACAAAAACACAGTCATAGGAAGGATAAATAAAACATAAAAAACATTCCTTCACAAATAAGTCTCCAATCAATACTTTAAATTGCCTGAACGGCACAACAACATCAAAATTAAATGTATTTAGAATTTTGTACCAGCAATACGGTGCATTAAAACTTAAAGCAGATTCACCTAGCTCAGTGGAGACCCTAGGAACCTCAAGAGTTGACCCATCCTGTTTACGGGTTAGGCAACTCATGTGTCTATTTTTTATTTATTTAAATGCAACCTTTATTTAACTAGGCAAGCCAGTTAAGAACAAATTCTTATTTACAATGACGGCCTCGGCCAAACCCGGACCACGCTGAGTCAATTGTGCGCCGCCCTATGGGACTCCCAATCACGGCCAGATGTGATGCAGCCTGGATTCAAACCAGGGACTGTAGTGACGCCTCTTGCATTGAGATGCAGTGCCTTAGACCACTGTGCCACTTGGGTCTAAACTTCAACAGCCGTTAGATAAGATGGAAATGTATGAAGTCGGGCCTACAGGTCTTTAGTGAAGTCCAACCAACCTTTTCATACAGGGTGCAGTGATGAGTATCAAAACTGTCAGCTGTAATAAAACAAGGGGCACTATGGTAGATGGCACCTAAAGGTTTAAGTATTAGCAGCTGCACTTTGATAAATACTATCACCATAATTAAGAACAGATTATAAGGTTGACTGAATAATCTGCTTTCTACTGCTTAGAGAGAGGCACGATCTGTTTCTGTAGATAAAGTCAACTTTAATAAATGTTAGCTTCTTAACCAGCCTATCTAAAATGTCAAATCCAAATCAAGCCAAATGCATAAGTATTTACACTACTGTTCAAAAGTTTGGGGTCACTTAGAAATGTCCTTGTTTTTGTCCATTTAAAATAACATCAAATTGATCAGAAATACAGTGTAGACATTGTTAATGTTGTAAATGACCATTGTAGCTGGAAACGGCTGATTATTTATAGAATATCTACATAGGCGTACAGAGACCCATTATCAGCAACCATCACTCCTGTGTTCCAATGGCACGTTGTGTTAGCTAATCAAAGTTTATAATTTTAAAAGGCTAATTGATCATTAGAAACCCCTTTTGCAATTCTGTTAGCATAGCTGAAAACAGTTGTGCTGTTTAACCCCATGAATGGCCTAGGGGTTAGGTTTAGGGTTAGGAGTTAGGGTTAGGTTTAGGGTTAGGAGTTAGGGTTAGAGCGTTAGGTTTAGGGTTAGGTTTAGGGTTAGGAGTTAGGGTTAGAGCGTTAGGTTTAGGGTTAGGAGTTAGGTTTAGGGTTAGGAGTTAGGGTTAGAGCGTTAGGTTTAGGGTTAGGTTTAGGGTTAGGAGTTAGGGTTAGAGCGTTAGGTTTAGGGTTAGGAGTTAGGTTTAGGGTTAGGAGTTAGGGTTAGGAGTTAGGGTTAGGAGTTAGGGTTAGAGCGTTAGGTTTAGGGTTAGGTTTAGGGTTAGGAGTTAGGTTTAGGGTTAGGAGTTAGGGTTAGAGCGTTAGGTTTAGGGTTAGGTTTAGGGTTAGGAGTTAGGGTTAGGAGTTAGGGTTAGAGCGTTAGGTTTAGGGTTAGGTTTAGGGTTAGGAGTTAGGTTTAGGGTTAGGAGTTAGGGTTAGAGCGTTAGGTTTAGGGTTAGGTTTAGGGTTAGGAGTTAGGGTTAGAGCGTTAGGTTTAGGGTTAGGTTTAGGGTTAGGAGTTAGGGTTAGAGCGTTAGGTTTAGGGTTAGGAGTTAGGTTTAGGGTTAGGAGTTAGGGTTAGAGCGTTAGGTTTAGGGTTAGGTTTAGGGTTAGGAGTTAGGGTTAGAGTGTTAGGTTTAGGGTTAGGAGTTAGGTTTAGGGTTAGGAGTTAGGGTTAGGAGTTAGGGTTAGGAGTTAGGGTTAGAGCGTTAGGTTTAGGGTTAGGTTTAGGGTTAGGAGTTAGGTTTAGGGTTAGGAGTTAGGGTTAGAGCGTTAGGTTTAGGGTTAGGTTTAGGGTTAGGAGTTAGGGTTAGAGCGTTAGGGTTAGGAGTTAGGGTTAGGAGTTAGGGTTAGAGCGTTAGGTTTAGGGTTAGGTTTAGGGTTAGGAGTTAGGGTTAGAGCGTTAGGTTTAGGGTTAGGTTTAGGGTTAGGAGTTAGGGTTAGGAGTTAGGTTTAGGGTTAGGAGTTAGGGTTAGAGCATTAGGTTTAGGGTTAGGAGTTAGGGTTAGAGCGTTAGGTTTAGGGTTAGGAGTTAGGTTTAGGTTTAGGGTTAGGAGTTAGGGTTAGAGCGTTTAGGGTTAGGAGTTAGGTTTAGGGTTAGGAGTTGGGTTTAGAGCGTTAGGTTTAGGGTTAGGAGTTAGGTTTAGAGCGTTAGGTTTAGGGTTAGGAGTTAGGTTTAGAGCGTTAGGTTTAGGGTTAGGAGTTAGGGTTAGAGCATTAGGTTTAGGGTTAGGAGTTAGGGTTAGGTTTAGGGTTAGGAGTTAGGGTTAGGAGTTAGCGTTAGAGCGTTAGGTTTAGGGTTAGGAGTTAGGGTTAGGTTTAGGGTAGGGTTAGGGTTAGGGTTAGAGCGTTAGGTTTAGGGTTAGGAGTTAGGGTTAGGTTTAGGGTTAGGAGTTAGGGTTAGAGCATTAGGTTTAGGGTTAGGAGTTAGGGTTAGAGCGTTAGGTTTAGGGTTAGGAGTTAGGGTTAGAGGGTTAGGAGTTAGGGTTAGAGCATTAGGTTTAGGGTTAGCAGTTAGGGTTAGGGAAAATAAGATTTTGAATGAGAATCAATTGTTTGGTCCCCATAAGGATAGTAAAACAAACATGTGTGTTAGTGTGTTTGTCTGCAGCTCTCACGCCTTTCAAATTCAAAGCCAAAGTTGCAGTTAAAATTACATGATGTTCCCTAGGCAATAGTCAGAATAACAAAGTGCCCCTCCCCAGACCTCCTTATGTCATGCCTCCATGCTTTATTATGATCTCCATTTGTGTGTCCCAAATAGCCCCCTATACCCTATATAGTGGACTACTTTTTACCGGAGCCCTATGGGATTTTGTCAAAAGTACTGCACTGCATAGGGAATAGGGTGCTATTTGAGACTCAATCTAAGTTTAGGGCTAGTAACGTAACTGTCACCTCCCATAGACCGCTATGCATGGCAGCATTAATAGCTTTCCCTGTGAGACAGCCAGCTGAACACATCAGTAGCATCACTCAGCAATGGAGGCTGCTGCACTCAGACACACGTTAGCGCGATGTTAGTGCTACCCAAAGAAATAAACACAGGCTTTAGTGCATAAGTGTGGCAGCAGCTGTAACATGGCAACACTTAAGACCTCAGTTAGCATGCTAGCGCTAGGAGACATGGTGTGGTGCGTTGGGAATGGAGGACATAGGCTCCAACAGATGTGCTCTCTCTACAACACTCTCCCTCGCTCTTCTCTCTATCCCTCGATCGTCCCTCTCTCCCCTCCCACACCCTGCCTCCTTCCCTCTCTCCCCTCCCACACCCTGCCTCCTTCCCTCTCTCCCCTCCCACACCCTGCCTCCTTCCCTCTCTCCCCTCCCTCCCTCTCCCCCATCCCTCCTCGATCGTCCCTCTCTCTCTCACCATCCCTTCCGCTCTCCTCCCTTTATTTTCCGTTCTCTTCCTCCATCTCCCTTCCTTCCTTCCTCCCTCTCTCCCCTCCCACACCCTGCCTCCTTCCCTCTCTCCCCTCCCTCCCTCTCCCCCATCCCTCCTCGATCGTCCCTCTCTCTCACCATCCCTTCCGCTCTCCTCCCTTTATTTTCCGTTCTCTCCCTCCCTCCATCTCCCTTCCTTCCTCCCTCTCTCTCCTCCCACACCCTGCCTCCTTCCCTCTCTCCTCCCTCCCTCTCCACATCCCTCCTCTATCTCCCTCTCTCCCCCCCCCTTCTCTTTCTTTCTCCACCTCTGTAATTAGCAAGCCTTCCTACTCTGTCACTGCGGCTGATCTGTTAATTGCTCAGCCTGTTTGTTTTCACACGTTCATATGGGGGAAATTAGAGGTTTTAATTAGCGTAAACCCAAAACTGTGTCACCACTTCCCCCCCAGCTGTGTAGACAGTGAAGTGGGTCCTCACCTCGTCAGGAACACACAGCACGGCAGACACACCGTGTTATTGATCAAGTTATTTAACGGCACCCTATTCACTATATAGTGCACTACTTTTAATCCGAGCGGAAGGCACTAGTCCAAAGTAGTGCACTATAGGGAGTAGGTTGCCCTTTGGGACGTACAACTACTACTCAATGAAGAGTAGAGGTATGCCTCTGCTTCAGGGAGTTACACACCTCAACAGACACAACATCAGCTTTTAACTCCACTCCAGGCACAGTATCTTCCACATCAATGCAGGAACCAACAGCTATCTCAATGACACAGTCATGATACAACAGTGATGGTTCTGTGACTGGAGTTTCCAGCCAGCTGACCACTGCAGTTGCCTAATGCCCATACAATCATACCACCTCCTTCAGCCTACCACCATACATGCCCAATGACATGACTTATTTATAAGTAGTACGCTAGTGTTTTTATTGGAGCTTGTCTCATGGTCTCTCCTCCCTGCCTCTCTCCCCAGGAAACGAGCATCTCCCTCAGCCAAGGATGAGCACTCTGCTGGGGTGAAGGACTCTCTGCTAGCCCACTCCTCTGATCCTGTGGAAATGAGACGACTCAACTATCAGACACAAGGTATAGACGCACACACACACAAGGTATAGACACACACACACACACACACACTAGCACGCACGATTTATAGACACACACACACACACACTAGCACGCACGATTTATAGACACACACACACACACACACTAGCACGCACAATTTATAGACACACACAAAGTCACAGACCCAGACACACTAGCAGACAAACAACCACTGACACACTTATATTCAGATTTAGCTGTTGTTCAACCATGGCCAAACTATCCACCTCAGTGCCTGCAGACAAATCTCCAACAAGGTAACTTATAAAACCAAATCTCTATTCACACCACTGCTCACAGTCTCTGACACTCCTATGATATGATACATTCTGATGAATGTGTAGCTATTGGTAACCACTGTGCTAGGAGAAGCAATTGAATGCAGTTCCCATTGCAGCCTTCAAGTATAACACACTTCAGAGTTAAGGCTTCTACTGTATGCAGATTATTCAGATTAACTACAACAATATCAGATGCTGGTTATCACAAATGAAACATGGTTTTGATGAGTTGAAAGTGGATAATAATCCGTCCAGTGTATACTCTGTACTCGATATCATCATATTGTCTTTGTAATATCGGAGGATTGTTGTGGATGTGAAGGATTGTCACATTGCTTAGTGTACAAGGATCATATGTCTTGTTGTATTAGTAGTAAGTGGGTGTCAGTGAAGTTGGAAAGGGAGTGGCTGTAGTTGAGGATGAGGACTGTCTATCGGTCAACAACCCAAAGCTCTGGTCTAGTCGACGAGATGTCCTCTCTCTCTTCACCTTCATTTATGACCATTATAGAAATAAGACTTAATTAAAGGTCTGTTAACATATAACACACCCTGCCCATGCTGCTTCTCATCTCACTGTGAAGTAAAGCGAGAGAGGGGGGGGGGTGGTTGCATGGGAATTGCTACAGTATATTATCCATCTGTTTTCAGTGGCTCTTCTGGTGGGCCCTAATGGAACTCTATTCCATATGGGTCCTGGTTGAAAGTATTGTACTATTTAGGGAATAGGGTACCGTTTGGGACGCATACTCTCTGTCTCTTCTTCTAGTGGACTGCACTGACCCAGCTTGGTAATTAAACACTGTTGAATGCAGCATGGAGAGTCTTGAGCTTTGAACTTAGCAGAGGAATTAAGCCCACAGAATCTCTCTCTAACTCATTCTCTGAACATCAAACTCGTTCTGTCTCACCCTTGGTTTCTGTGCCCTCTTCTCTCTCGCATCTCTCTTCTCTTTCCTCTCTCTCGCTCCCTCCCTCTCTCATCTCTCTCTTCTCTCTCTCCTCTCTCTCCTCGCTCTCTTCTCAATGTTTTCTCTCTCCTCTCTCTCTTCTCTATCTTTTCTCTCTCTCCTCTATCTTTTCTCTCCCTCTCTCTCTTCTCTGTTTTCTCTCTCCTCTCCTCTCTTCTCAATGTTTTCTCTCTCCTCTCTCTCTTCTCTGTTTTCTCTCTCCTCTCCTCTCTTCTCAATGTTTTCTCTCCCTCTCTCTCTTCTCTGTTTTCTCTCTCCTCTCCTCTCTTCTCAATGTTTTCTCTCTCCTCTCTCTCTTCTCTATCTTTTCTCTCTCTCCTCTATCTTTTCTCTCCCTCTCTCTCTTCTCTGTTTTCTCTCTCCTCTCCTCTCTTCTCTATCGTTTCTCTCTCGCGCTCTCTCTCTTTCTTCCCTCTTTTTTTTTCTCTCTCTCTCTATCTTTTATCTCTCTCCTCTCTCTCCTCTCTCTCGCTCGCTCTCTTTCTTCTCTCTTTTCATTCTCTCTCTCTTCTCTATCTTTTCTCTCTCTCTCCTTTCTCTCTCTCTCCTTTCTCTCTCTCTCTCCTCTATCTTTTATCTCTCTCCTCTCTCTCCTCTCTCTCCTCTCTCTTCTCTCTCTTCTCTCTCTCCTCTCTCTCCTCTCTCTTCTCTCTCTTCTCTCTCTTCTCTCTCTCCTCTCTCTCCTCTCTCTCCTCTCTCTCTTTATCTTTTATCTCTCTCCTCTCTCTCCTCTCTCTCCTCTCTCTCTTTATCTTTTATCTCTCTCCTCTCTCTCCTCTCTCTCCTCTCTCTCCTCTCTCTCCTCTCTCTCCTCTCTCTCTTCAATATATTCTCTCTCTTTTCCCTTTCTCTCTCTTTCTCTTTTCTCTTTCTCGTCTCTCTCTCTCGCTAACGCACTACTCTTTCTTTACTCTCTCGCCCTCTTTCTCTCCTTCTCTCTATGTGCCTTATCTCCCTCTCTCTAACTCTTCATCTCATTCCTATTTTCATCTCTTTCAAACCCTCTCTTCACTCTCCCCCCTCCACCCCTCCCTCCCTCTCTCCATCACTCTGTGGGTGTTTTCTAGTAGTTTGCTATGAGATCGGCAGCTTGTGAGTCTCTAGCAGTAGGGGGTACATAGCAGATGTTGTTTACACAAATAGAGGCAGGTATGTTGTTGACTAATTTTCCAGCCTCTTGCCATTTGTGTCCTTGTGAGCACAATAAAGATGTGTTCTAATAGCTCAGTTCTATACTATCGATGCCTCTGTTGTCTACTTAAGCACTTTACAGAGTAGTAGTAACTATAGTCAAGAATATGCTTTCAAGTATATGTCTCAGACAGTTATGTGTCATGGTAGGCCTGGACACAATATTGTGAAGTGAAATCGAACAATTCAGTTTGGATCCAGGCTACTGTCATGGATGGAGACTGAAACTAAGAGGACTGTTGGAATTCCAGGTTAACAGACTGACTCACTTCAGGTGTACAGACCTATACACAGCCAGGCCCTTCTGAAAACCTTGGGTCTCTTTCTCTATCCCTTTTTCTCTTTCTCCTAATCCTTCTTTACCCTCTTCTCTTCTCCCCTCCTCCCCTCCCTTCCCCCTTTAACATGAATGATCCCTCTGGTATTGGTTGTTGAGTACGACACACCGACCTCCCCCATCTTCTCCCCACAGGTTCCAGTGACCCCAGTTGCCCGAACACTCCAAGTTAGTTTCCATTCCTCGTGTGTTTTCTACCTATTTAAACCCATCCCCATCCTCTCTCTGTGTCTGTCTCTCTCTCTCTCGCTCTCTCTCTCTCTCTCTGTGTCTCTGTCTCTCTCTCACACTCACTCACTCACTCACTCACTCTCTCTCTCTCTCACTCTCTCTCTCTCTCTCTCTCTCTCTCTCTCTCTCTCTCTCTCTCTCTCTCTGTCTCGCTCGCTCGCTCGCTCGCTCACTCTCTCTCTCTCTCTCTCTCTCTGTCTCGCTCGCTCACTCTCTCTCTCTGTCTCTGTCTCTGTCTCTCTCTCTCTCTCTCTCTCTCTCTCTCTCTCTCTCTCTCTCTCTCTGTCTCGCTCGCTCACTCTCTCTCTCTCTCTCTGTCTCCTCTCTCTCTATCTCGTTCTTTCTCTCTCTCTGTCTTTATCTCTCTGATCACTGAGTCACTCTGCGTCAGTTTTCTCAGTAGCACAGTCACAGCTCAGACAACAGTACTGATCAGTTAGTAGTCTATGTAAGGAAAGGCTGTGATTGTGCTGCTTTGGGAGCTGAGATGGAATGCCCCCCTCCCCTCCTCCACCAACACCCCCCTTCATCCCTCCATCCCTCTACCTTCTCTACTCATCCTCCTCTCCACTTCTGTTTTTTGTGCGTCACCCACCAAGGCCATCTCATCTCAGCCCCATGCTAGCTGCACCTTGTCTGTGAACATCTGATTGCTCAGTCAGCTGGAACCACCCCGCTTACACTGCACCCCCAACCCCCTCCTCCCCACTAGCCGTGTCACTTCCCCCATGTCACTTCCTTTCCACAGGCTGGCCTCAGAACTGTCACCTGTCACCACTGGCTTGTATCAATATTGTATGTTATTTTGGAGGATAATCCATGTGTTGTTGCTTTGAGGACAAAGCCGAGATGAAAGATTGTTCCTCCATCAATCTTTCCAAGTCCTAAGCTCTTCTGCCACTGAAAGAGATGATATATGTGTTCCGTACTTTGAGGTTACAATGTAGCTATAGCTTTATTATGTACATCACCTGCTAGCAGCTGTATGTGGTATATTTTCTTTCCAGAATGTTATTTCTGAATAAAGTATTTTTTAGGTTTGTGATAATATTACTAATGTACTAAGATGTTGGTCTCATCTATCTATAGCCAGAGATAGTTTTCAGTTACCATTTAATGGAAAAATAATGTAATATGACGCTCAGAATACCCCCATGACCCCTCCCACTCCCACTTGTGTTGCTGTGGTCTACAGCCAACCAATCTGCATGCTCATTCACTCACTCCCTTCACAGGAGTAACCCACAGCATGGTGTTACAGAGCTCTAGAGATATCACCTGTCTGTTGCTCTCTCTCGTCACTCTCTCTTTCTCTCACTCTTATCTCTCTTCACTCTCTCTTTCTCTCTGTGTCTTCTCTCCACAACCACACACTTCTTTCCATTTCACCACTTTCAATGAGCTCTGTGCTTTTTCATCACAAATGCATCAGTTATCTGGTTGCGTATTTCACATTCCGTGTGTGTGTGTGTATGTCTGTTGTGTGAATGTGTGTGTGCAGGTGTATGCGGGTGGTGCATGCATGTGTGTGTACGTGCATATATTACACCGTGTTGTATATTTCACTCATAGCTGAAGGAAAGTTGTATTCACTGCAATAGCTAGGTAACCCTGTTCCTCTCTCTTTCAGGGATGAGGGAGCACCCTCTCATCTCCACCACTGATCTTGCTAACCACATCGAGCGTCTCAAGGCCAACGACGGACTCCGCTTCTCACAGGAGTATGAGGTAACTACTCCTGCTCTGCTTTGTCCTGCTGACCACCACTGGCTGTCTACAATCCAGTTCCTTAATCTATAGTCTCTATAGCCTCCAAATATATTGTCTCTTTAGTATCTAGATCTATAGTCTTTATAATATCTAGATCTATAGTCTCTAGATCTATAGTCTGTCTTTATAGTATCTAGATCTATAGTCCCTAGATCTATAGTATCTAGATAAATAGTCTTTATAGAATCTTGTTCTATAGCCTCTATATGTGTAACAGTTTTCTTTAGGTGAAAGAGAGTCAGACCAAAATGCGGCGTGGCTATTGGCTATTGAGATCCATGTTTAATGAGACAAAGTAAACACGATCAAATACAAAAACAAATAAACGTAACACGAAAACCGAACCAGCCTCATACTGGTGCAAAGTAACACACCCAACACCAAACAGCCCAATACTGGTGCAAAGTAACACACCCAACACCAAACAGCCCAATACTGGTGCAAAGTAACACACCCAACACCAAACAGCCCAATACTGGTGCAAAGTAACACACCCAACACCAAACAGCCCAATACTGGTGCAAAGTAACACAGAGACAGAACAAGGACAATCACCCACGACACACTCAAAGAATATGGCTGCCTAAATATGGTTCCCAATCAGAGACAACGATAAACACCTGCCTCTGATTGAGAACCATTCCAGACAGCCATAGACTATGCTAGAAACCCCTACTATAATACAAACCCAATACCTAACAAAAACCCCAAGACAAAACACACCACATATAAACCCATGTCACACCCTGGCCTGACCAAATTAATAAAGAAAACACAAAATACTAAGACCTGGGCGTGACAATATGTATATGGTCTCTATATCTATAGTCTATACCCTCTACATCTATAGTCTCTATAGCAACTAAATCTATATTCTCTCAAACTGTAGTCTCTATAGTATCTAGATCTATAGTCTCTATAATATCTAGATCTACATTGAGTGCACAAAATATTAAGAACACCTTCCTAATATTGAGTTGAAGCAGCACTGCAGTTCCTGACACAAACCAGTGCGCCTGGCACCTACTACCATACCCCGTTCAAAGGCACTTCAATATTTTGTCTTGCCCATTCACCCTCTGAATGGCAAACACACCATCCATGTCTCAATTTTCTCAAGGCTTTCAAATCCTTCTTTAATCTGTCTCCTCCCCTTCATCTACACTGATTTGAAGTGGATTTAACCAGTGACATCAATTAGGGATCATATCTTTCAGCTGGATTCAGCTGGTCAGTCTATGTCATGGAAAGATCATGGGTGCACGTTTTAGTTTTTGCCCTAGTTCTACACAGCTGATTCAAATATTCAACTAATCAGCAATCTTTTATCATTTGAATCAGCTGTGTGTGTCAGGGCAAAAAACTAAATGTGCAAGGGGTCCAAGGTCAGAGTTTGGGATGCACTGCTCTATAGTCTCTAGATCTATAGTCTCTAGATCTATAGCCTCTAGATCTACAGTGTCTATAGTCTCTCTCAACGGACTAACTCAACACTTTGATTCTGGCTCCCCTCACTGCCCTGCCTTTATCACTACAACCTTAGATATAAGGGAATACCTAGTCAGTACAACTGAATGCATTCAAATGAAATGTGTCTTCTGATTTGAACCCAACACCTCTGAATCAGAGCTGTGCGGGGGGCTGCCTAAATCAATATCCACGTCTTCAGCGCCCGGGGACAGTTTGTTAACTGCTTTGCTCAGGGGCAGAACGGAATATTTTTACATTGTCAGCTCGGGGATTCGATCCAGCAACCTTTCGGTGACTGGCCCAACACTCCTACCCGTTAGGCTACCTGCCACCCTATATATGATATACCAATGTTCCCTCATCTACCTCTTCAATATACCAGCTTCTGAACATGGCTAGTGTAAAGAATGATTGAGTAAACATTGCGGGTTGATTGTCCAGGGAGTTTCTAATAGTTTGTAATAGGCCAACCATTCCTCACCACACCTTGACTTAAATAACCACTATTATGAGTCCAGGTAATTCTGCATAATGATTTTGTTTCTGCATCCAGCTGCACTTTGCTACTTGTACATTTCTCTCTGTGTAAGTTCAGGGCTGCTTCAGAGCCATTCTATCCCTCTCTCTGTTTCCCCCCTCCCTTCCAATAGTATTATTCCAGTGCATTTACCTACAGTAAAAGCCAGTGAGGGATTATGCCTTGTTGTCCTACAAAGGAAGGAGATTTGCATTTAAAGTGGTGAATTTCCAGCCGGATAAAGCAGGACAGATGGGACCACTGTTTACCGAGGAGGGAGTGCATATTAATTATAAAACAGCATCTAGGGCTGCTTCCCAAATGGCACCCTATTCCCTATGGGCCCTGGACAAAAGTAGTGCACTATAAAGGGATTAGGGTGCCATTTGGGACGCATGCCAGACCCTAGATAAACTTTTCTGTGTTTACCTGCTTCCAGTCAGTGTGTTATTCAGTATAGTAATGTGTTGGGAGTGAAACAGTACAACTATCATGTTAGTTTATTCTCCACTCAGAGAGTGACGAAAGCATTGAGACAGGAACGAGGTGAAATTGTCTGATGAAGTGGGTGGAAGCAGGGTTCAAACTTCACATTAACTATTAGATACACACACTACAAACTACACACACACGCGCGCACACACACACTACAGACTACCTCAGTGCTGTTCATTATGAGAAGATCAAAGAGGATGCAGCTGGATGGAACAGCTTAAATGCATTTTGTTTATCTCGTTGTTCTGACACACAACCCCCCCCCCCCCCCCCCCCCCCCCCCACCACCAATACATGTTACTCAGACACTCCACCTCTACATGGAGATATTTCCACATAGTGTCAGGGCAGCAGGCCTTGAAATGAAACCATCATAATGGCTCTATTGAAATGAGAGGGGCCTAGCCAGGGATTCAGCCAGCTTGTTAGATCTGACTCTGTGTGCCAAATGTGACCCTATTCACTAAATAGTGCACTTCTTTTGACCAGGGCCCCAAATGTTCCCACTTGTCCAAATAGTCCTTGTTTTTTTACTTGTGGGGACTTCTGGTCCCCACACTGATAGTAAAGCCAAAAAATCACACACACACACACACACACACACACACACACACACACACACACACACACACACTAGTATAAGTACAATCCTAATACAGTCATCACCACTCAAAGTATACTAGTCCTCAGGGTGTACTGTGAGTGTCTTTAATTGATTATAAATACTGTTTGACAGTTATAGTGGTCAGGGATAGTTGGAATAGAAGCACAGGCTGTCAACTGTTGTCTTTTAAAGGTGAATAGAGCAATTGGGTAGAAATATGTTAATGACTAATGAAAATTCTGAGTTAAAATTCTCTCTTGTTTGTATTTGCAACACACGCATGCACCCACAAACACACACACACGCGCATGCAGAAACACACACACTTTACTCATAATTTCCTATGATTAGTGATTCATGATCACTGCCAGCTACTGAGTGGTGAGTGCTGCCTAGAGCCAGGCCAAGATTCTCATTAGGGAATCTTTCATTCTCCCCGCCTGTGCTGTATTCAGACAGGTGAAAACACTGACAGTTGTTAGTTGATTTGCCATGCTGTCCAACTCCAACGTTTCCTCAGCTAGTAGTGGGGACGGATGCCTTCTACTGACATACAGGAAGGAAGCAACACCATATGTTCCGGGAGCACCGAATTAGCCAGATATGACAAATTTAGGATTGGGACTTTGCAAACAATTTATCTGAGCACTTGGCTGGTAATGTACGCTGAGGAGTGACAACAGGTGTTAATCAGGCTTTTCACCAGAATCCCTTTCTAATGTGCCTCGCTAGATTAGGATATCACCAGAATCCCTTTCTAATGTGCCTCACTAGATTAGGATATCACCAGAATCCCTTTCTAATGTGCCTCACTAGATTAGGATATCACCAGAATCCCTTTCTAATGTGCCTCACTAGATTAGGATATCACCAGAATCCCTTTCTAATGTGCCTCACTAGATTAGGATATCACCAGAATCCCTTTCTAATGTGCCTCACTAGATTAGGATATCACCAGAATCCCTTTCTAATGTGCCTCACTAGATTAGGATATCACCAGAATCCCTTTCTAATGTGCCTCACTAGATTAGGATATCACCAGAATCCCTTTCTAATGTGCCTCACTAGATTAGGATATCACCAGAATCCCTTTCTAATGTGCCTCACTAGATTAGGATATCACCAGAATCCCTTTCTAATGTGCCTCACTAGATTAGGATATCACCAGAATCCCTTTCTAATGTGCCTCACTAGATTAGGATATCACCAGAATCCCTTTCTAATGTGCCTCACTAGATTAGGATATCACCAGAATCCCTTTCTAATGTGCCTCACTAGATTAGGATATCACCAGAATCCCTTTCTAATGTGCCTCACTAGATTAGGATATCACCAGAATCCCTTTCTAATGTGCCTCACTAGATTATATCACCAGAATCCCTTTCTAATGTGCCTCACTAGATTATATCACCAGAAGAAGAATGGAGGCTCTTTTTAAATACCGTCGCGTCGCTGCTGCTTCGCTCAGTTACAGCAAATGATGGGTCTTTTTAACATTTCTTCTGCGTTCCATGTGCCTGTTTTCCCCCGGTGGATTCTCTAGACAGGACCCATGAATTACAACAAGCACACCACACACACATGCGCACACACACCAGTGTTTCCCTTGTATGCGTTTAGCAGCTGCGCACCGCTGCTGCAAATCGTGGCCGCCGTGGCATTTTTTTTTAAAATAATGTAGATGTATAGATGTATGCATGAGGAAGACTTCATCCACCACCCCACTACCCCCCTGCAGGAAGATTCCCCCCCCCCCCCCCCCCCCCCCCCACACACACACACACACACACACACACATAAACAACATCACATCCAGTCTCCCAGAGAGGGAATCAGAGACTTATTGTGGAGACGGCAGGCAGGTGCATCTTTCTCAGGTTGCGTTCCAAATGGTACTCTATCACTATTGAATGCACTACTCTTGGGCCCTGGTCTAAAGTAGTGCACTAAATAGGGAATAGGGTGCAGTTTGGGATGCTCATTCTGATGTGTGTATGAGAAATACAGCAAACAATGTATTTCAGACACTCTGCCAGACAAACTGTCAGCCATCATTGATTCACACATTCATCCCACTACCATTACACGCAGACCCACAAACACGCATGCATGCACACACACACACGCACACCCACGAACACGCACGCACACACACACACACACACCCACAAACACGCACGCACACACACACACACACACACACACACACACACACACACACACACACACACACACACACACACACACACACACACACACACACACACACACACAGATACAATCACCCAACTACCCTGGAACAGATGGACTGAGGGCTGAGTCACACTGACAGGGGGGGGGGTTGTGTTTTTGTGTGTGTGTAAGCGTGTTTGTACTGTGTATATTGTCACATGGGTGGGTGGTGTGTTTGGGCATGTTTGCGCTGAAATTGCTAATTATGATTGTTTTATATGCAGCACCAGTCAAAAGTTAAATAATTCAAGGGGTTTTATTTATTTGTACTATTTTATACATTGTAAAGTAATAGTGAAACTATGAAATAACACACATGGAATCATGTTGGAAACAAAAACGTGTTAAACAAACAAAAATGCTTTTCCAAAAGTCTTGAAAGAGTTCGCACATATGCTGACCACTTGTTGGCTGCTTTTCCTTCACTCTGCAGTCCAACTCATCCCTAACCATATCAATTGGTTTGAGATCGGTTGATTGTGGAGGCCAGGTCATCTGATGCCGCACTCCATCACTCTCCTTCTTGGTCAAATAGCCCTTACACAGCCTGGAGGTGTGTTGGGTCATTGTTCTGTTGAAAAGCAAATGATAGTCCCACTAAACGCAAACCAGATGGGATGGCATATCACTGCAGAATGCTTTGGAAGCCATGCTGGTTAAGTGTGCCTTGAATTCAAATCAAATCAAATCAAAGGTTACAGGTGTAGTAGAGCTTACAGTGAAATGCTTACTGACAAGTTCTTAACCAACAATGCAGTTTTAAGAAAATATAAAAAAACATAAGAGATAAGAATAACAAATGAATGAAGAGCTATATACAGGGGGGTACAGGTACAGAGTCAATGTGCGGGGGAACTGATGTCGAGGTAATTGAGGTAATATGTACATGTAGGTAGAGTTATTAAAGTGACTATCCATAGATAATAACAGAGAGTAGCAGCAGCGTTCCATTCCAAATCAATCACAGACGGTGTCACCAGTAAAGCACCCCCACACCATCACACCTCCTCATCCATGCTTCACGGTGGGAACCAGACATGCAGAGATCATCCGTTCACCTACTCTGCATCTCACAAAGACACGGCTGTTGGAACTATTTTTTTTGACCCATCAGACAGGACAGATTTCCACCGGTCTAATGTTCATTGCTCGTGTTTCTTGGCCTAAGCAAGTCTCTTCTTATTATTGGTGTCCTTTAGTAGTGGTTTCTTTGCAGCAATTTGACCATGAAGGCCTGGTTCTTGAAGGCTTGAGTCTCCTCTGAACAGTTGATGTTGAGATGTGTCTGTTACTTGAACTCTGTGAAGCATTTATTTGGGTATTTGAGGCTGGTAACTCTAATGAAATTGTCAATGGTGTATTGGAGGCGAAGTCAGGTACAGGAGAGCAGAGTATAATGACCAGGAACACTTTTATTATAGTTCCAAAAACAAGAGCCCTACATAAATCAAACGCGGCCAAAAAACGGAACATAAAAGTAAAGCGTGTAAACTAACACCACATAACATGAAACAATTACACACAAAACATGATGGGAAACAGAGGGTTAAATACAAGTAGTTTGATTGGGGAAACCAGGTGTGTATGGAAACAAGACAAATGGATATATGAAAAATGGAGCGGTGATGGCTAGTTAGCCGGTGACGTTGATCGCCGAACGTCGTCCGGCAAAGGAATTTTCCGGATTGACTTACCTTCGTGTCTTAAAGTTATGATGGACTGTCATTTCTCTTTACGTATTTGAGCTGTTCTTACGATAATAAGGTTTTGGTATTTTACCAAATAAGGCTATTGTCTGTAAACCACCCCTACCTTGTCACAACACAGCTGATTGGCTCAAATGCATTAAGAAGGAAAGAAATTCCACAAATGAACTTTTAACAAGGCACACCTGTTAATTGAAATGCATTCCAGGTGGCTACCTCATGAAGCTGGTTGAGAGAATGCCAAGAGTTTACAAAGCTGTCATCAAGGCATAGGGTGGCTACTTTGAAGAATCTAAAATAGACCATATATTTTGATTTGTTTAACATTTTTGTGGTTACTACCTGATTCTATATATGTTATTTCATAGTTTTGATGTCTTCACTATTATTCTACAGTGTAGAAAATAGTACAAATACAGAAAAACCCTTGAAAGAGTAGGTGTGTCCCAACTGTTGACTGGTACTGTATATAGTTGGTATTTTATTAGGATCCCCATTAGCTGTTGCAAAAGCATCACCTACTCTTCCTGGGGTCCACAGAATAGTACACCTTTCTACCTGACCAACTGTTAACTGAAGCATTAACTCTGAATATTGTAATATGTTAAGCTTTACAAAAAAAAGCTTTATACATAGTGTATGCCACAAATGGCACCCTATTCTTTATATAGTGCACTACTTTTGACCAGGGCCTATATTGCACTGTATAGAGGGTAATAGAGAGACATTTGGGACTTCACCACAGTCAGTTACTGTATGAAGTGTATTGACAGGATTTGATATCAGCTGTAATACAGGAGCTTTTCTAGAAGCATCACACACACACACACACACACACAGCTAGTCAAAAAACAAGGCTGAGGGCTCTTCAAATGTGTCAGAATGCAAAGTCAATTTTCCTTGCCTATGTAAATTCAGCTGCCTGCACCAAATGTTAGCATGGTATCTCTGTCTCACAGAGGTACACATGGTGGCAGCCCTCTAGGCTTTTGTTTTTCCGTTTGACTGTTCTGTGGGTACCTGTTTTGTTTCTGGGAGAAATGGAATGCGGCAGTGTCGGCGATAGAGTGTGATTGCAGTGACATGCACAGTAACTGATATTCACGTCAGCGGGGTGCATTAGCAGTAATGTGTGTGATTTGTCAGAGTGACGCAGTGAAGGCTTTACCTAACAGGCTGTTAAATAAGATGTGCGCTCAACCTCTCTCACCATTGTCATTGTTATCAGCAAGCAGACTGGGGCCCACATGCCTTCCCAGCTAGTCAGTCAACCAGTCAGCCAGTCAGTCAGGAGGAAGCCACCAGAATGTACAGCCTTTTTTCGGTTTGTGTGTGTGAGAGAGAAAGAGGAGAAGAGAGAGAAAGAGGGTGTGAGAGAGAGGCAGAGAGAACGAGGGAGTGAGTGAAAGGGGTAGAGAGAGAGAGGCAATACAGTGAATGGGTCGGGGAGAGGAGAGAGAGAGGCTAGACAGTGAAGGGGTTGAGGAGAGAGAGAGAGAGAGGCTAGACTGTGAAGGGGTTGAGAAGAGAGAGAGAGAGAGAGAGGCTAGACTGTGAAGGGGTTGAGAAGAGAGAGAGAGAGAGAAAGGCTAGACTGTGAAGGGGTTGAGGAGAGAGAGAGAGAGGCTAGACTGTGAAGGGGTTGAGGAGAGAGAGAGAGAGAGGCTAGACTGTGAAGGGGTTGAGGAGAGAGAGAGAGAGAGGCTAGACTGTGAAGGGGTTGAGGAGAGAGAGAGAGAGAAAGGCTAGACTGTGAAGGGGTTGAGGAGAGAGAGAGAGAGAAAGGCTAGACAGTGGAGGGGTTGAGGAGAGAGAGAGAGGCTAGACAGTGAAGGGGTTGAGGAGAGAGAGAGAGGCTAGATAGTGGAGGGGTTGAGGAGAGGGAAAGAGGCTAGACAGTGAAAGGGTTGAGGGGAGAGAGAGGCTAGACAGTGGAGGGGTTGAGGAGAGAGAGAGAGGCTAGACAGTGGAGGGGTTGAGGGTAGAGAGAGAGGCTAGACAGTGGAGGGGTTGAGGGTAGAGAGAGAGAGAGACACGGTGAAGGGGTCAGGGAAAGAGAAAAAGGCTAGACTGTAAAGGGGTGAGGGAGAGAGAAACAGGCTAGACGGTAAAGGGGTCAGGGAGAGAGAAACAGAGAGAGTATGTGTTTGTTTTTCAGATGATGTGAGATCCGTACTCTTAAATGTCAATAATGAATAAGAATCTAGTTGGTAATTTTTTAGTTGGACCAGAGCAGAGCCTTTGTCCAGTGCCAGGTATAAATACAGGGCTCAGATGAATTATCAACCTGCATTGAGTAGCTAGCCCATGCCCTGCCTGCCATATGTTCTGCTCTCTCCCTCACTGTGTCACATACTATAGTATAGTCTACTTCTATGTACTGTAGGACTACATTTTTCCACCATGAAACATTGTTTAAATATCCTCTAATAGTTTCTGGACAGCCTCCTCCATGTTCTTCTTCCTTATTTGACGATAAGGAAGCTAACATCTGATTTACTAGCTTGTATAGTAGATATTTCCTATTTCCTCTCATCCAGCAGAAGCCTACATACAGAACCCCCCCCCCCCCCACACACACACACTTATCTGCTGGAGGTGAATATGAAGCTGCAACATTGTGTAGGTGTGGGGTCCAGCTACATTGTTCTATTTCATTCTGTAGGTACTGCCCTCTCTGTGTCTAGGGGGTTGGAGGTCACGACCTCAGGCTGGGTATATTCAGGAATGCAGACACAGAGGTTGTGTTTCGGCTCTGTTCACCGCTGTGATTCCTTGATTTTATCAGCACAGCTCTCCTTGGTCATTAGGTGGCCCAGAGGTGGCAGAGACACGGCCGAGAGGTGATTTTAGGACTGTACAAACAGCCCAGGGTGAAGCTAGATTTACGTGGGATCATAGAGGGCTTATTTTTATTACAAAACGGACATTGAAAAAGATGGGGAATGAGTTCTGGTGCCTCCAAAAATATTACAGGGAAGATGACAATCCCCCTCTCTCTCTCATTACCCCTCTCCCCTGCTCTCTCTATCTCTCCCTCCCTCTCTTTCTCTCTCCCGTCCTTCCTTCCTCTCCTTCTCTCCTTCCAACTCTCCCTCCATCAGTCTGTAGACCCTGGCCAGCAGTTCACATGGGAACACTCTAACCTGGAGGTGAACAAGCCAAAGAACCGCTATGCAAACGTCATCGCCTACGACCACTCCAGGGTCATCCTCGCCTCTGTCGACGGTATGTTTGGTTGATTTGTTGTGGTTGTTGTTGTGATGTGTTTTGGAGATTTATTTGGCTTTTTAAGGCTGGATGTGGGGAGGTAATGTGTTATTAAGTGAGCATATCTCAGTAAAGTGTTTTATTGTTGTGGGGTGTTTTGAGGTTAAGTTTAGCTTTTTAAGGAGGGGTGGGGGGAGGTCACAAAGAGGTGGGAGGGATTGTGATGTTATTGCTAAGTGAGGCTGTCGTAATAAAGAGAATCCAAAGTCAAGTCTGTAGACAGTAATCTCCCACCCACTGCAAAGTCACAACAACAACAGTACACCCAATCCCCAGGTGTGACAGTGCCGTCTGTCTGTCTGTCTGTCTGTCTGTCTGTCTGTCTGTCTGTCTGTCTGTCTGTCTGTCTGTCTGTCTGTCTGTCTGTCTGTCTGTCTGTCTGTCTGTCTGTCTGTCTGTCTGTCTGTCTGTCTGTCTGTCTGTCTGTCTGTCTGTCTGTCTGTCTGTCTGTCTGTCTGTCTGTCTGTCTGTCTGTCTGTCTGTCTGTCTGTCTGTCTGTCTGTCTGTCTGTCTGTCTGTCTGTCTGTCTGTCTGTCTGTCTGTCTGTCTGTCTGTCTGTCTGTCTGTCTGTCTGTCTGTCTGTCTGTCTGTCTGTCTGTCTGTCTGTCTGTCTGTCTGTCTGTCTGTCTGTCTGTCTGTCTGTCTGTCTGTCTGTCTGTCTGTCTGTCTGTCTGTCTGTCTGTCTGTCTGTCTGTCTGTCTGTCTGTCTGTCTGTCTGTCTGTCTGTCTGTCTGTCTGTCTGTCTGTCTGTCTGTCTGTCTGTCTGTCTGTCTGTCTGTCGTCTGTCTGTCTGTCTGTCTGTCTGTCTGTCTGTCTGTCTGTCTGTCTGTCTGTCTGTCTGTCTGTCTGTCTGTTCTGTCTGTCTGTCTGTCTGTCTGTCTGTCTGTCTGTCTGTCTGTCTGTCTGTCTGTCTGTCTGTCTGTCTGTCTGTCTGTCTGTCTGTCTGTCTGTCTGTCTGTCTGTCTGTCTGTCTGTCTGTCTGTCTGTCTGTCTGTCTGTCTGTCTGTCTGTCTGTCTGTCTGTCTGTCTGTGATGTAAATGATAGTGCATCCTGATGGTTGTGAATGGCTCTGTCTCTCTTCTCTCTGTGTAGTCCTGTGTGGGCCTCCTGATGGTTGTGATTGGCTCTGTCTCTCTTCTCTCTGTGTAGTCCTGTGTGGGCCTCCTGATGGTTGTGATTGGCTCTGTCTCTCTTCTCTCTGTGTTGTCCTGTGTGGGCCTCCTGATGGTTGTGATTGGCTCTGTCTCTCTTCTCTCTGTGTAGTCCTGTGTGGGCCTCCTGATGGTTGTGATTGGCTCTGTCTCTCTTCTCTCTGTGTTGTCCTGTGTGGGCCTCCTGATGGTTGTGATTGGCTCTGTCTCTCTTCTCTCTGTGTTGTCCTGTGTGGGCCTCCTGATGGTTGTGATTGGCTCTGTCTCTCTTCTCTCTGTGTAGTCCTGTGTGGGCCTCCTGATGGTTGTGATTGGCTCTGTCTCTCTTCTCTCTGTGTTGTCCTGTGTGGGCCTCCTGATGGTTGTGATTGGCTCTGTCTCTCTTCTCTCTGTGTAGTCCAGTGTTGGCATCCTGATGGTTGTGATTGGCTCTGTCTCTCTTCTCTCTGTGTAGTCCTGTGTGGGCCTCCTGATGGTTGTGATTGGCTCTGTCTCTCTTCTCTCTGTGTAGTCCTGTGTGGGCCTCCTGATGGTTGTGATTGGCTCTGTCTCTCTTCTCTCTGTGTAGTCCTGTGTGGGCATCCTGATGGTTGTGATTGGCTCTGTCTCTCTTCTCTCTGTGTAGTCCTGTGTGGGCCTCCTGATGGTTGTGATTGGCTCTGTCTCTCTTCTCTCTGTGTTGTCCTGTGTGGGCATCCTGATGGTTGTGATTGGCTCTGTCTCTCTTCTCTCTGTGTTGTCCTGTGTGGGCCTGTCTCATGCTGTGAAGGGGGTGTTGATAACCTGCCAGCCTGCTAGGCTGCATCCCAAATGACAGCTTATCCCCTATATAGTGCATTACCATATGGGTCCTGGTCAAAAGTAATTTACTATATAGGGTATACGGTGCCATATAGGAAGAAGGAATGGAGTGGCAATGCCTATGGCCCCTTGTCAAAAGAAGTGCACTATACAGTAAATAGGGTGCCATTTGGGATGTTGCCCGAATGTTTCCTAACACTGTGTTCCTTCACCGTGCTACAGGAGTACCAGGTAGTGACTACATCAACGCTAACTACATAGACAGCTACAGGAAGCAGAACGCCTGCATCGCTACACAGGGCCCGCTTCCTGAAACCCTGAGTGACTTCTGGAGGATGGTGTGGGAGCAGAGGACCAACACTATCGTCATGATGACCAGACTGGAGGAGAAGTCACGGGTGAATGTACACACACACTACAATGTCAGCACACTCACAACCATGTGCATGCACACATTCTGTGCTGAACACACACCATACACACAACATTGTCTCAGGACACGCATACATAACACGACCGTTGATTCACCCTGCACTCACAGAGTGTAACAGTCCCAGTAGTCTCACCTTGGTCTCTAATGGACAGGAGGTGTGAGGGTCGACGGGAAGGTGTAAAACCCTAATCGAGGAGTTTGAATAGACTCAGTAAATAGACTGCATGATGACAGCTTAGAGAGAGGGAAGTGTGTAGGTGTAAAGGGTGCCATACGAGTACACACACACACACACACACACACAAACTACTCTAGCCTGATTAATAACTGTGGAACTAAAGGGCATCCCACACCTTTATAAGCACAGACAAAGTTCATCATGTTCCTGCCAAACTTAATATCACACGTCTCTTTAGACCCATGAGGGGTCAACTCATCATTAAATGACCTTTCACCTTTGAACCTTTGCCCCTGTTATTTATCACCAGCACAGCATGGTCTCACCTCTGGCAACATCCCAGCACCACCTCTTTGCCGTCTAACCTCCATCCACCTCAGCTATCATTCTGACTAGAGAGGACCTGAAAAATCTACGGACAGTCACAGGAAGTCCGTAGCAGCTGACATGGGGGACGCAGTGACACCCCCGCCCCCCCTCCATAGTGACCACCTGTCCACTCCGCTCCATTCTGTTCTGTTTCATTAAGCGACCAGAGCACAGGAGCCTGGAGTAATGTCAGGGACAGCAGTCATTTCCAACTGCCTCTTAGCTAGTCTAGGTTAAAGTGGTGGAATGCACCTGTAGGCTAAACAGATAAAACATCACCAAACAGGAATTATCTGTCTACATGGTCTGTGTTAGTAGGAAATGCACCAGCCGCCTACTTTTCACAGCAGATTTTGGTTTGTGGCTGCCCTGTGCTCAGTCAGATAGGTCACTTAGCTCTTGGCTCTTGGTTGTGTTTGAGAAGTCCAGTGAAATTATGTGTCCAGGTGGTAATCCTGCTGTCCACCAGATTGTCCAATCACAATGCCCTCTCACAATGCCCCGATCAATGGCCCTGAAGCACCAGGCTGCTGTCCAGTCAGAATGCCCTGACTAATGTCCCTGGAGCACCAGCCTGCTGTCCAATCAGAATGTGCTAACTAATGGCCCTTTGGAGTGGAGGTCTGGAGGAGTTAAATAAAGGTTAAATAAAATAAATAAATGAAGAGAGGCACAAGTCACGCTCTGAGCTCCAGGGTTCTCCAGGGCTTAGGCCAGTTCCAATGTTACCACAGCCCCCCCTGGACAGGACTGTGTAGCGGAAGCCCCCCATCTGCCTGGCCCATGCCAGCTAGGGTCTCTGGGCCTGTAGTCCCATAGAGTTGGGCCCCTAAACTCCAGCTGGCTGTCTCTCCTCTCTCCCCCCAGGACATGAAGGATAGCACAGTGGAGCTGAAGCAAGCTGTCATCCTTCACTCAGTCTAAGTCCTTGTCCCATGTCCTCCCTCTCACAGCCCTTAGTTCCTGACTGTCCCATTATCCTAACACAAGCCTCTTCAGTCCCTGTCTCATTCTGCTTCCCTCATTCCAGTGCTCCTACACTAAGTCCAATATCTTTATTGTCCTGTGTCTGTGTGTTTGTGTCTGTAACAGGTGAAGTGTGACCAGTACTGGCCCAGTCGGGGTACAGAGACTTATGGGATGATCCAGGTGACCATGTTGGACACTGTGGAGCTGGCTACCTACAGCGTACGCACCTTCGCCCTCTATAAGGTAAGGAATAGCATGTACTGTATTCCAAAAATGACCAGCTCTTGACCAGCTGGAGGGCAATGATTCCAGGAATGTGTTCTCGAGCCATTATCAAATCTCATGCTAGCGAACATGTTGTAAATATGAATGTCTGTCAGAGAGACAACCCAGAATATGGCCACCAGTGTGTGTCTGTGGTGTTCTGATAGTTTTCTTTTCCCCTGCTCTACCAGAATGGCTCCAGTGAGAAGAGAGAGGTTCGTCAGTTCCAGTTCATGGCCTGGCCGGACCATGGAGTGCCTGAGTACCCCACCCCCACCCTGGCCTTCCTCCGCAGGGTCAAGTCCTGCAACCCCACAGATGCAGGACCCATGGTGGTGCACTGCAGGTAAACCCCATCTCAGACCTGATTCAGAGATATGTTTGACCTGATGATGACCTAAGTATTGAAACCAACCATATGGGAGAATAGATTTCAGTGTTTGTGGTGTTTTTTAGTTTTTTTTGCTGAACATATTATTTAGTCTCCATTACCTGCTCAGGGAAGTCATATTGAGACTAAAGTTTTTTGGGACAAATGAGCCCTATACAAGAGAAAACAAGCACATACAAAAACTGTACATATTTTAATGTACTGGATGCAGCACTGCTGGGTAGCTGGCACAGCCACAAAGTCATCAAATCTGGTTTTAAACCTAACCCTAACCTAATTTTTACAATATAGCCACTGGCCCATCTAGTGGAAATCACTCAGCCCTGCCTCCAGGACAAGATTCCTCTCAATAAACATCAACCTGCCTTAGAAACATTGAATGTGCGCATGTAATCTCTTCCAATGCCAGATTTGTGAGTTTTTCAGTGTAGTTACAGTCGTTTCTGTCTGTGTCTGTGTAAGGCTCTACAGTTACCTGTCTCTCCCCACAGTGCTGGTGTAGGTCGGACTGGTTGCTTCATTGTGATTGAGGCCATGCTGGAGCGTATGAAGCATGAGAAGTCAGTGGATATCTACGGTCATGTGACGTGTATGAGAGCTCAGCGGAACTACATGGTGCAGACGGAGGACCAGTATGTCTTTATCCACGAGGCCCTGCTAGAGGCAGCCACCTGCGGTAACACAGAGGTCCCTGCACGCAACTTGTACGCACACATCCAGAAACTCACCCAGGTCACGCCCGGAGACACTGTCACTGCCATGGAGCTAGAGTTTAAGGTAGGTAGTAGCTGTCCTCCTGAACATAACAGTGCAGTTCAGTTCTATGTTATAAACCTAGCTAGAAAAGTGTTGGACTGTTTGCAACCTTTAGTACTAACAAGGGACTTGTGACTCCACTTGGACTCGCTCAGGCTTGGACTTGCAAGGGACTTGTGATTCCACTTGGACTCGCTCAGGCTTGGACTTGCTAGGGAGCTGGGATTCAACTTAGACTTGAGGTTAAGTGACTTGACTGGTACAGTTACTAATTGGAGCATTTAGTTAGAAGCAGTAGAACAGTTGTTGTTGTTGGTGGTGGTGTCTCAGTCTGTACGATGCAGTGGGAGTAGGAAGTTAATGTCTCAGTGTGTTTGGGAGCATTTTCATCCTCACACTGTAACTCTGAAATGAATAGATTCTCCTAAGAGGGGCGTTCTGTTTCAGTGTTTCAGAGGCTTATCTTTTGGACTGGAGATGAGAGACTGAACTAGAGGGAGGGGGCCGTGGGAGGGAGAGTGAGACAGAAAGAGTGATCTAGTGAGGGAGGAGTGTTGAGGCAGGCTGACCGTCTGACAGTCTGTAGATAAAGCCTCAATGGGTTGGAGAGCTGATGCATCCTGGGATTGGGCCTACACCACTGGGCTCCAGCGACTGTATTGGACCCCATCACATACTCACTAACTGCGTCCCAAAATGGCAACATGTTCCCTATATAGTGCACTACTTTTGACCAGGACCCATAGGGCCTGGTCAAAAGTAGTACACTGTGTAGGGATTACAATGCAATTTGGGACGCCGCCATTCACAGCCTCCCGCCATAGGAAAACAGCTCTAACCAGCCTCCTCCTCGGAGACACGCCGCCACAACCCAAATGATGTGGGTCAAACTTGTTCAGCAAGCATGATGATTGTAAGTCCGTAGCAAGTATAATTAGGTTTTGATGCTTCACTCCACTGGCAGTTCTGAAACTGACACTTTGCTTTCTTTCTACTGACAGAGTATAATATTAGGACACCATCAGCAGTGCCAGCAAAAAAAACTCACCCTCCCCCTCTCATTTGGGAGAAGATGGTTTTTCAGTTTTCAAAGTCTTGTTTGGTTTTAGTTTATTTCGTTGCAGTGGCATGGATACAGTCAGCTTGTGTATCTATCTTCACAGCCGTCCCGAATGTTGTGTGGGAGTGTTTTTTGACTCTCTGACGTCTCTGTTCGTGGCTGTGGCTGTGCTGTCGACACTAGTTTTTATGGAGAGAGAGAGATGTTGTCGGCGTCAGCAGGTTGTTAATTGAAGCTGTAGAACAAAGGGGCTCAGCTCAAAGCTCATAATTTTCATGCATCAGAGTGTTAGCCCCCAACCCCGTGCCCTCCGACATTCCTGCTCACACACAGCAATGCTAGGCTGGCTGGGATCCCCAGCTTTAGCACTTTGAAGAGACAGGGGCTAGATAGAAGGGAAGGAAGGTGGGCGTCAGTAAAAGCTGTGGCAACAGTCATTTTCAGGTTAGAGGCATAGAAATATAATTACTAGAATGGGAAAAAGACACTTTCATGGACGCAGTCAATTTTAGTATTTATATTTCTATGTTTATGGGTTGGTGTTTCTTTACAATAGCACACAGTTCTTTAATCTGATCCAAGATTGTATCTTTAATCTGTCCATTCCTCTTCCCTTCCTTCTCCAGAAACTGGCCAACTCCAAAGCACATACCTCAAGATTCATCAGTGCCAACCTGCCCTGTAACAAGTTCAAGAACCGGCTGGTGAACATCATGCCTTTTGAGTCCACCCGCGTGAGTCTGCAGCCTATCAGAGGAGTGGAGGGCTCCGACTACATCAATGCCAGCTTCATCGACGGATACAGGTAAGATGGAGGGGGATGAGGAGAGAAGGAACGATGAGGGGAGTGGAGGGGAGAAGAGGATAGGGAGAGAAGAAAGGAGGGGAGAGCGGGGAGGAAAAGAGGATGGGAGAGCAGAGGAGAGCGGGAGGGAAAGAGGAGGGGAGAGCAGAGGAGAGCGGGGAGGAAAAGAGGAGGGGAGAGCAGAGGAGAGCGGGGAGGAAAAGAGGAGGGGAGAGCAGAGGAGAGCGGGGAGGAAAAGAGGAGGGGAGAGCAGAGGAGAGCGGGGAGGAAAAGAGGAGGGGAGAGCAGAGGAGAGCGGGGAGGAAAAGAGGAGGGGAGAGCAGAGGAGAGCGGGGAGGAAAAGAGGAGGGGAGAGCAGAGGAGAGCGGGGAGGAAAAGAGGATGGGAGAGCAGAGGAGAGCGGGGAGGAAAAGAGGAGGGGAGAGCAGAGGAGAGCGGGGAGGAAAAGAGGAGGGGAGAGCGGGGAGGAAAAGAGGAGGGGAGAGCAGAGGAGAGCGGGGAGGAAAAGAGGAGGGGAGAGCAGAGGAGGAGGGGAGGAGGGGTCGAGGTTGAGGGGAAGAGAGGAGATGGGAAAAGGTAGACAGGGGGAGGTAGGGGGGAGAGGGGAGGAGAGAAGAGGATTTTCAGACTCGGACTGTGAGAAAACAAGACATATTCTGAAGACTAGAATAAGTGAGATGTGGTGATGGTGAGAATGGAGAAGAGGACATAGAAATAGAGAAGAGAGAATCCATCCTGCAGACACAGCTCCTCTAATGAGTGAGTAGGTGGACCTTTCCTGCAGCGACTGACAGCAGTAAATTATGGTGTGAAATTGAGGCCAGTATTTTCCTGCCTCTCTTGCCTTAGTCTTGTCAGTTGTCAGGGCAAATTGGTTGTATTGGCAGTACTGTCCATTCCTTCTCACACTCCTCCTGTGGTAAATAAATTGTCTGATTGTGACAGGTGACAAACCCCTCCTTGAAGAGGAATACAGTGATTACCTATTGTGATAGCTCTGTTTATGTCTGCTGATACCCACAATCCTTTACTCTAGAACTGTCCATCCTTGGGAATCTTCCCAGCAACACTCAATGGAAGATGTACGGTTCTAAAAAATGACGTTTTCTATGAATTTAAAGACATTTGTTCATATTTGGAGAAAGGATATTGAAAAGGATCACCTATTGTTTTCAGAGTTACAGTGCATTCGGAAAGTATTCAGACCCCTTGACTTTCTCCACATTTTGTTACGTTACAGCCTTATTCTAAAATTGATTAAATTGTTTTTTCCCCTCAATCTACATACAATAACCCATAATGAAAAAGCAAAAACTGAAATATCACATTTACATAAGTATTCAAACCCTTTACTCAGTACTTTGTTGAAGCAGCGATTACAGCCTTAAGTCTTCTTGGGTATGATGCTACAAGCTTGACACACCTGTATTTGGGGAGTTTCTCCCATTCTTCTCTACAGATGCACAGCTATTGTCAGGTCTCTCCAGAGATGTTTGATTGGGATCCAGTCCGGGCTCTGGCTGGGCCACTACAGGACATTCAGAGACCTGTCCCCGAAGCCACTCCTGCGTTGTCTTGGCTGTGTGCTTAGGGTCATTGTCCTGTTGGAAGGTGAGCCTTTGCCGTAGTCTGAGGTCCTGAGTGCTCTGGAGCAGGTTTTCACCAAGGATCTCTCTGTACTTTGCTCCGTTCATCTATCCCTCGATCCTGACTAGTCTCCCAGTCCCTGCCGCTGAAAAACATCCCTTCAGCATGATGCTGCCACCACCATGCTTCACTGTAGGGATGGTGCCAGATATCGTCCGGATGTGTTACTTGCCATTTAGACCAAAGAGTTCAATCTTGGTTTCAACAGACCAGAGAATCTTGTTTCTCATGGTCTGAGTCCTTTAGGTGCCTTTTGGCAAACTCCAAGCGGGCTGTTATGTGCCTTTTACTGAGTAGTGGCTTCCGTCTGGCCACTCTACCATAAAGGCCTGATTGGTGGACTGCTGCAGAGTCCTTCTGGAAGGTTCTCCTTCTCCACAGAGGAACTCTGGAGCTCTGTCAGAGTGACCATCGGGTTCTTGGCCACCTCCCTGACCAAGGCCCTTCTTCCCCGATTGCTCAGTTTGGCCAGGCGGCCAGCTCTTTCATTTAAGAATGATTGAGGCCACTGTGTTCTTGGGGACCTTCAATGCTGCAGACATTTTTTGGTACCCTTCCCCAGATCTGTGCCTCGACACAATCCTGTCTCGGAGCTCTAAGGACAATTCCTCCCAATTCCTCATGCCTTGTTTTTTGTTCTGACATGCATTGTCAACTGTGGGACCTTATATAGACAGATGTGTGCCTTTCCAAATCATGTCCAATCAATTGAATTTACCACAGGTAGACTCCAATCAAGTTGTAGAAACATCTTGAAGATGATCAATGGAAACATAATGCACCTGAGCTCAAATTTCAAATCTCATAGCAAATACATTTTCATTATGGGGTAACGTTATTGTGTATAGATTGATGAGGATTTATTTAATCCATTGTAGAATAAGGCTGTAACGTAACAAAATGTGGAAAAGGGGAAGGGGTTTGAATACTTGCCGAATGCACTAGATATGTGAGTGTGTGTGTTCTTGCATTCGGGAGGTGCTTGGGAACTCCCGTTCAGTTACTGTCCCATTTCCAATTAGTACCTAATCAGAGAGGTCCCATAGAGCCGTCTCCTTTATGGAAGTATAAACACTGTAATTGGCTGTAATGCACAATGCTACAACACACTAATGACTGACAGAATGAATAAGAGCTTTTTTAAGTATTTGTTTTTGGTGGGGGGGATTCATTGATGTAGTTTTCTGTTCCGATTTCCTCCTCATACTCCACACACACACACACACACACACACACACACACACACACACACACACACACACACACACACACACACACACACACACACACACACACACACACTCACACACACACACTTCTCCTCCTGTGTGCTTAACGAAGTCCCTGGGGCTGCCCCACCTGAGGGAGGGAAGGAAGGGGGGTGTAATTCCTCTTTAATTCCTGTAGTGGTAATTAAAATTGAATTAAGACATCGAGAGGTGTTAGTTTGCATCCCAAATGGCACCCTAGGGCATATACAGTGCACTCGTTTTGACCAAGCCCCATAGGGCTCTGGTCAAAATAGTGCACTTTATAGGAAATAGGGGGCCATTTGGGGTGCTGACTTTCTCTCTCCTGGTATATTTGAGATGTTAGTGTTCTCTCTCCCGGCAGGCAGGCATCACATCTTTAAAGTGCCAGAGGGGATTAGGATGGTTTAGATGAAGAAGGGGAGGATAATGATGATGATGCAATGATGATGATGATGTCATACTGGTTAGGTGTTTCCCACTATTTTGATATCCTGAGGTGGTCATTCCACTCTTGCTCAACAGCCATTTTACACTAACAATTGTATTTATTTAACTCTAAACATGCATATGTCTGGATAAGTGTCTCGGTAGAGCAATGATCTCTATGGCTGACCTTGAACCTTGCCTGTTAATTTGCAGGCATGCGTATTGCCATTGTCAAAGCAGAACACTCAAACTATAATAAGCTGTAAGAAACTGAATCTCCATGCAGCATGAGTCAAACCCATCAACTGTGAGAGACTCTTTGAACAAGGTGCTGAGGCATGGCTCACTTACTAGTTATCACATAAAAAAGATAGATGGAACTCAGAGTTCCAGCAGCAGCCCCTTCTTACACTGCACGTGTGTGTGTGTGTGTGCATGCCTGCGTGCGTCTGGCTGTACTTGGCCGTGCGTGTGCTAGTGCGTCTGGACCTAGGAATATGTGTGTCTTGGGCTGGACTGAGCTGGCTCTCACATGTTTGTAGGGATGACAGAAACAGAATCACATTGACACACATCTCTCTCACGGCTTCACAGTGCCCTCTAATGTTGATCTAGTAGAAAGGGACCCCAGCCGCAACGCTGCGCTTTTCTCACTGGCTTGAATAGAGTAGACACTTAATCTGTCAGCAGTATAACGTAATGAAAATACACCAAGCCCAGACTCCAATAACAGCACAAGGGCCTCTCAGATGACAGTAGGACCACTCAGGACTCGACATGGATACTGTAGGTTAATGGGGATGTTTTGAAATGTAACTTATATCCCTTGACGTTATAACGTTATCCTCACCCTGTCATATACTGTGTCCCTGTTACATGACGTTTACTGTGTCGCTATGAACTCTATTTTATGGGGATGTATTGAAGTGTGTATCCAGTGTTATGGTGTTATCCTCACATGTCCTTGTGTCCCCAGGCAGCAGAAGGCCTACATGGCCACCCAGGGGCCGCTAGCAGAGACCACAGAGGACTTCTGGAGGATGCTGTGGGAACATAACTCTACCATCGTAGTCATGCTTACTAAACTCAGAGAGATGGGAAGAGTGAGTGGCATTGATACAGTATACACGTACACACACAAGTACACTCACACAAGTACACACACATACACTCAAGTACACACACACACACACGCAAGTACACACATGCAAGTACACACACACACAGTCACACACACACACCCACACCAGTCATGCCATGGATAGTGTTGTGGTGCGATAGATTTTGACTATATCATTGTGTCTGTCTGTCTCTTAGGAAAAGTGTCATCAGTACTGGCCAGCTGAGCGTTCTGCCAGGTACCAGTACTTTGTAGTGGACCCCATGGCTGAGTACAACATGCCCCAGTACATCCTCAGAGAGTTCAAGGTCACAGACGCCAGGGTATGTCCATCTCTCCATCCATCCTCCCTCTTCTCCCTAGTAACCTTTTTCTCTCTGCTTTACGTAGGGGGTTAACCGGAATGCTAAGTTTATTTTCCTAATTAATTGAATAGTGCTGCAAAGGTGAGGAAAATAACAGGGGTGGTGTTTTTCAACCCACACATGGAGCTGTGGCTGTGTTGCATATAGAAATACAATCTGCTCTTTACAGCACATACATAAATCAAATCAAATGTATTTATAAAGCCCTTACATCAGCTGATGTCACAAAGTACTGTACAGAAACCCAGCCTAAGACCCCAAACCGCAAGCAATGCAGCTGTAGAAGCACGGTGGCTAGGAAAAACTCCCTCAGGTGGACTGGGGACAGCAAGGAGTCATCCGGCTAGGTAGTCCTGAGGCATGGTCCTTGGGCTCAGGTCCTCCGAGAGAAAGAGAGAGAGAATTAGAGAGAGCATACTTAAATTCACACAGGACAGCGGATAAGACAGGAGAAATACTCCAGATATAACAGACTGACCCTAGCCCCCCGACACAAACTATTGCAGCATAAATACTGGAGTGTGTAGAACACACTGTAGAGAAATACTCGTAGCATTACTCCAATTATGCATGTATAATGCTTTATAAAGTGTCATCAGCATGTATTAGCCTTTATAATGTTTTATAATTAGGCTTAGAGAAATTACTCACTTTATGTCCCTCATCCACCACTCACCACGACTCAGGATGGCCAGTCTAGGACCATTCGGCAGTTCCAGTTCACTGATTGGCCAGAACAAGGGGTGCCAAAAACTGGAGAGGGCTTCATTGACTTCATTGGTCAAGTGCATAAAACCAAGGAGCAGTTTGGCCAGGATGGACCAATCTCTGCGCACTGCAGGTAAGACAAACTGATGACATCAACACTTAGTTGATGACAGAGAGTGTGTGTGTGTGGGTGGGTGGGTGGGTGGGTGGGTGGGTGGGTGGGGGTGGGTGGGTGTATGTGTGTGTGGGGGTGGGTGTGTATATGTGTATGTGTGCTTGAGTGTGTGTGTGTGTGTGTGTGTGTGTGTGTGTGTGTGTGTGTGTGTGTGTGTGTGTGTGTGTGTGTGTGTGTGTGTGTGTAGGTAGTACTAACTCTCCCTGCCCTGTTCCCCCACAGTGCTGGTGTTGGGCGGACTGGTGTGTTCATCACCCTGAGTATCGTGCTGGAGAGGATGAGGTACGAGGGGGTGGTGGATCTCTTCCAGACTGTCAAGACACTGAGGACCCAGAGACCTGCCATGGTGCAGACAGAGGTACAGTACTGTCACATAGCTGTGGTGGGTGTCTGGGGGAGACTGGTTAGCGAGGGGGTGGGAGGACAGATCCTCTCCTAGATAGAGGTATCTAAGCAAAGCAGGGATTCAGTTAAAATAGCTGGTTTATCCAATTAAAAGAGTAAGATTTCCAATGTATTCATTACACATAACAAATGATCTTAAAACAATTTATTTGCATTGATACAAACACTCCCAGGAGATTATGGTACCATTATTATATTCTAGTAGATTTCACCCTGTTGACTGACTCTGATGTTGTTCTCCTCTGTCCCCTCCCAGGACCAGTACCAGTTGTGCTACAGGGCAGCTCTAGAGTACCTTGGAAGCTTTGACCACTATGCAACATAATAACCACTCCCAGAATGCACTGGGACTCCTGGGGTTCAGGAGCGCCAGCCGTGTGTCCCTTCTGAGCTATATCAATACTGTCCAGAAACTGCCGGAGGGGTGAAGGGAGAGGGGGAGGAAGAGAAGAAGAGGAGTGAGGAGGAGTGGGAGAGAGCACATGTCTGACTGGATGACCGTCAATCAGGTGGAACAGTACTCCTGGACTGACTGCACAATAAACCTGCTTTAAAACCCTTCACTACTAAAAAATCTCCTAAATAGCTTCAGTATGCTTCATTCTGATGTCTCTATAGCTAATGCACATGCCATGAAAACACTATTTCTGCCTCCTCCACCTGCTTATACGGCAAACTTTATTTTTCTGCTTTTATTATGCATTAATATCATTACTATTACCCATTATAAATATGTTATTATTATTATTATTTAGAATTTGTTTTCTAATCATTTATACACTGGTTATTGTATGTCTTCTTGGGT
This sequence comes from Oncorhynchus kisutch, assembly GCF_002021735.2. NCBI lineage: Eukaryota > Metazoa > Chordata > Actinopteri > Salmoniformes > Salmonidae > Oncorhynchus > Oncorhynchus kisutch. The sequence goes on along the minus strand of NC_034186.2, from coordinate 20,641,618 downwards.
CTTATTTTAAATTCATTATTTGTATCTTTTTATTATTTTTTACACAAGGGACATGTATTTTAAACATGCTCCGAGTTATTATTAATACTGGAGACGTACGCATACTCAGAGCTGCTAATAATATTTTAATTTTTTTACCATAATTATAACATTCTAAAGTTCTCTATTCTCTGGTTGGTCGTATTCAGTGGGATATGGGGGACACAACTTTTATAAGTATTTTCACTTCCTGGTACTTTACAAAAACAATCTCCACAAAAAGAGATCAAACACATATACACCAGAGTTAGTGAACTACTATAAAATAAACCCATCTATGTTTATAAAAACTGAATAGATTATTCTTGATGATGTTTTATGAATAATCTACCATGTACAGATTCTGTTTACTGTGATTTTCTCAATGCCTGTCGCTCAAAGAGCTCCGGTCCAAGCTCCAGATGCAATGAAAGAAATAAAGACAACTACCGGTACATGAAAAGGTGTTTGTCCTGTTACAGCACCCTTAGTTGCCCATGGGACTGAACCAAACCATCACTCCCAAAAGACACAGAGGAACTGGACCCTAGCTCTGTCTGCTCTGATCTGACAAGCTAGACCTGGTTTGGAGCAACAGATATACAGAACTTCACATCAGACTAATGTACAGCGCCCAACAACACCCCTCCTATGAGAAGTGTTCGAGTGACCAGACAGACAGTTATCCATCCCTGTATTTCTGATTGCCCTGCTGATTCTGAACTATGATCTATGAATTGGACATGTCCATCTGCATACGACTGACCTAGTTCCCCATGACTGGCCATCCCTGTAGAAACCTGACAACAACCCAGATGAACATCTCTTCTGACTGTCACTGACTCTACATCCATGGTATAACTGCTGTAATATACTGTATTATCTCCTCACTGTGCTACAGAAGGACATTCTCCTGTAACACAAAGAAGCAGCATCAATGTACGGTGGAGGATCTCTACATTATAGTCAAGCGTTTTTCTCTTAAGTGAGGCTATAGGATTGCAAAGTGAGGTGAATTTGGATTGATTGGGCCCGGATGGACGGACTGCAAAAACAAGGATTTATTTCACTTTGTCTTCAAATAGTGCCGTAGGGGTTCAGTCTGTTGTATACACAATCTGTTTTCTATTTGTTAATAAAAAAGGAGAGGGAAAAAATGTTGCAAAAACCTTGATGTTAATAAAGTTGAATAATTGTTTTTTTTATATATATCATGTGGTGTTGTGTGTCTTTTTAAAAATATGTTTGCATGTCACACACACACATACACAGCCCACACAAATTGTACCCTCTCGTCCCCCCCCATCCCTCTATGATACTGCCAGTGGAACAGATGGTGGAAGATACCCCGCCAGCTAGGACCTCCTGTGTCCTTTGACTGCCTGAACACAGTGCTTCAGCCACTGTCCTGACAGAACCCCTGTCCTGATATAACCCCTGGAGTATCAGTCACACAATGGCATACACTGCATTGTGTTTTATAGTAGGTAATATAATTGTGATCAGTAGGATGTTGCACATTGTTCGGACCTAATGGAATAACAATTTGACAAGTCAAGTGGCCGGAAAATAGAATTGACATGTACTGTATAATAATAGAATTGACATGTACTGTATAATAAAATAATTGCCCTAAGGGATGAAGTAAAATCATGTTGGCATTCAACACCATTGCTGGCCATTTTAACATCATATTGCAAAAGATGATACACTATGACTTTCACCGTTTTGAAGTATGACATTTGTGCTGAAGAAAATGTATTTGTAAAGAGAAATGGGATAGTGAGATGGGGAAGGCTAGTGATAATAAAACAATTTTAAAAAATAGCATAATGTATTAATAAGGCTACAGTTTGCATATTAGGGCCTGAGTAGTATAATAAGGCGGAGTCATGGCAAAATACTGCATTTTGATTAGTCTCGGTAGCGCGTGGGGCACGCCCTCCTTCATCCTTGTAAACAAACACATTGAGCATGCGTACGACACTGGCGTAATGGAGGTCTATCTTCCTTGACCACGGTGATTTGTTAACAAATCGTCTTCTGCTTTTAAAGATTTGGAGCGTGCATTCAGTCATTACTTGGTCGGATTTTGTAAGTTAATATTTGAAACATCAAAACTTGTGTGCTTTTAAGTAACGTATGTTGCTGGAATAGTTGCGCTTGCAATTAACGTTAGCGAGCTACACTGACATTAGCAAGCTAGCCTACTTGCTTCTCAAAGGTGTCTCTGTTCCGTTATCTTTAACATATTTGCATAACATGGCATGATCGTACGTTATTACATTACCATTGCTATACATTAATAACTAAAGTAGATAGAGGTATGGTACAGTCAGGTTTGTCAGGCATCTTGATAGCTAAAAAGCTAACGCTATATGTTTTTCGGGAGTTAACTGACACTGGGCCCGGTCCTTAAATGACTTGGAATTCAACCAATCACAAATTTAGGAATAACTTTAATGAGAGTGTCGTCCAATCACAATCAGCAGGTGGGCCGGAACTTGTCAAAAACCTAGCGCTAGCTGGCTAGAGTAGCATTAGTATGTTATTAACTTTATGTTGTAATCTATTACGAAAAGTTCGACAACTAAGTTAGATAGCTTCTAATGGTGCTAGCTAGCTATCTCTCTCACGGAGGATATCGATATTTAAAATTAGATTGGGTTACCGGACATCAATAAGCGAAGCAACGTTGGCTAACTGTCCGATTGAATTTGACTTTTGTTGTTGATATTTTATCCAGCTGCCAGCTAACTGTTGATATTAGCTAGCTATAGTCTGAAGTAATTACGACGACATTCCATAGCCCCTCAGTCCCACAAAAACATGTATATATTGTTCTGTTTTTTGCTGTGTTGTGTTTACAGTAGTTATCTTTGTAGGATGAACTTTGTGCTTTAATAACTATAGGGGGCGACAGGTGTTCGCCTGTAACAAAACGATTTAGGCAAGTTTTGAACCTTTCTAAAACATCTGTTTGTGTTATTTGTCAACTGCACCACACATAGGCCTATTATAAGTAGTTGCAACATGTTCTATGTGATGCAACGTTTTAGAGAAATTATTAAACAGACATCTGATCAAAACAAATGTGTTCTCTTGTCCAGTGTTTGCAGATCAGAGCAACTCTTCTTTGAGGATGGCGACAGACGCTGCGTCCCAGCAGACTCCTGGCTCCAGGATTATGACCTTTCACCCTACCAAGGAAGAGTTTAAGGACTTCAGCCGTTACATCGCCTACATGGAGTCACAGGGAGCACACCTAGCTGGAATGGCTAAGGTGTGTGTTTTTGCATCTACTTTTCAGAAGATCATAAGCATTTATTCCCCTGATCTACATCCTATTTTGAGAAGAGTAGAAGGTGCCCAACCAACATCAGAAGGTGTAACCAAAGATCTATAGGCCTGTCTATATCCTATTCTAAGAAAAATGCACTCTGTATAAAGACTAACTCAATCCTATGTTTGATTTGTATTTTCCAGGTTATTCCACCGAAAGACTGGAAGCCTAGACATACTTATGATGACATAGATGACCTGGTGATCCCTGCTCCTATACAGCAGGTGGTGACTGGCCAGTCAGGTCTCTTCACACAGTACAACATCCAGAAGAAACCCATGACTGTCCGAGAGTTCCGCAAGACTGCCAACACAGACAAGTGAGCCCTCGTACTGTTATGGGCAATCCCACGGTAACGGAGTAATAATGAGACTTAGATTTGTCACTTTAAAATGTATGCCAAACCATACAGCTCTATGCACAAGGACTACTTTTAACCATTTCCACTGACATTTTTACAAAAACACATTTACTTGAAGAACAGTGCATATGCAAATTTGGTAACAGAATGACTGTTTGTGCTGTCAACTTTCCATATGCACTGTTCTTCAAATAAATGGAAATGATTGTAACATAGGTATACATGGTTACATGGTTGTAACTGGCTATAGTTCTAAAATCACTGCAAGATGTCATTTGTTTTGATTGTCACATCTAATCATCCGTTGTCATTGTAGGTTCTGTAATCCCCGCTATGTGGATTTTGAGGAGCTGGAGAGAAAGTTCTGGAAGAACCTGACTTTTAACCCGCCTCTCTATGGAGCAGATATCAACGGAACCCTCTACGACCCAGTGAGTTATTCCTATCATCACCCACTGTCTGGTTCGCCTAACAACCTACTGTTGAAATGTCAATGTCTCTGCTTACCCTCACCAACATTTTCTCTGCTCCATCTCTAGGATGTGACAGAGTGGAACATTGGTCATCTGAACACTATCCTGGACACTGTGGAGAGGGAGAGTGGGATCAAGATAAAGGGAGTGAACACTCCTTACCTGTATTTTGGCATGTGGAAAAGCACCTTTGCCTGGCACACTGAAGATATGGATCTCTACAGCATCAACTACCTGCACTTTGGAGAGCCCAAGTCCTGGTAAACTGTTGATGTATTTTGCACAGATAAAAAAAGAAAACACACGGTTCAGTGAAGTTATACCAAGAGATATTAACACATGTCTATTTTACAGATGTACAAATGGAGTGTCTGTCATTGGGTTGTTATTGTACGTAGTACCTAACACTAGCGTTTTGTCCAAAAGGTGTACATCAAGCTGCTTCATGCTACAGAAACAGGAGATTGGCTCCTACCCTATGGGCCGCTCAGGCTAGGACAAGCCTTACTTGATTTACTTACTTACCTAACACAGCATCTTGACGACCATTTACATCATTACTCTTGTCTCTCTGCAGGTATGTTGTTCCCCCTGAACATGGGAAGAGATTGGAACGTCTTGCTAAAGGTAAGTGGAGCAGAGGAGGCAGGCTGGAATATAATAAAAGGAATGGAGTCAAACGTGGTTTCCATGTGTTTGATACCGTTCCATTTATTCCATTCCAGCCATTACAATGATCCTGTCCATCACTATGGTGGAAAGGAATTTCCTAGTTGATCCTCATTCCTCTTCGGAGTTTCCTCTATTTGCATTTAGCACCTGCGCATAAAAAAAAAGACATGTAGATGTATGCCCCTGGAAGACCCCACCACCACTAACTATTCCAATGCTGCTGAAAAGAATCCTATGGGAAACTCTACTCATTGATGATCAATATTCTTCATATCAACACATTATCAGACAGGGATCAGCAAAATTCCTAATGTCTTTGATTCCTGTTCATGCAGGGTTCTTTCCTGGGAGTGCTCAGAGCTGTGAAGCTTTCCTGCGGCATAAGATGACTCTTATCTCACCCTCCATCCTGAAGAAATATGGCATACCGTTTGAAAAGGTGACCGCTCTTCAATGGCAACATGTTATCAAATTTCCCAACCTTTCACAAAGTTGGGATACAGCAACAAAATACAAACCTGTGGGTCTGACTATGTGTCTGTTGTGTGCTTAGATAACCCAGGAGGCAGGCCAGTTCATAGTGACCTTCCCATTCGGTTACCACGCTGGTTTCAACCACGGCTTCAACTGTGCTGAATCCACTAACTTTGCCACACAGCGATGGATCGATTATGGCAAAATAGCCACACTGGTATGTACAACTAAATGAATTAACACATAGTATGCATGAAACCAAGTCATTTATTTAGTGTGATCTGTGATTGGTCTTGTGTTATTCAGTTTGTATGGTCGTGGGTACAATTCCCGCAGGGATCACATACTAAAATGTATGCACTCATACCTTAAGTTGCTTTGGATAAAATTGGTAAATGGCATTTATTATAAAATATACTCATGACCAATCCCTATCCTCCCTCCCCCAGTGCTCGTGTCGTAAGGACATGGTGAAGATCTCCATGGAGATCTTTGTGAGGAAGTTCCAACCGGACCGCTACAAGGCCTGGAAGGCAGGGAAGGACAACACTCCTATTGACCACTCCAAGCCCACGCCAGAGGCTGCTGACTTCCTGAAGACAGGGGAGCCTGGGAAGGAGGGTCCAAGCCGCAGCGAGGCCCCTGACCAGGAGAATACCCCATGCACCACCACTCAGGAGGAGAAGAGGTCCATGCTTTACTGTAGTGTAGTATTGTCTCTAGCTGGTGTAACTTCATATACACTGAGTGTACAAAACATTAAAAACACCTTCCTATTATTGTGTTCCACCCCTTTTTGCCCTGAGAACAGTCTCAATTCATTAGGGCATGTACTCTACAAGGTGTCCAAAGCATTCCACAGGGATGCTGGCCCATGTTGACTTCAATGCTTCCCACAGTTGTGTCAAGTTAGCTGGATGTTCTTTGGGTGGTTGACCATTCTTGATACATACAGGAAACTGTTGAGTGTGAAAAACCACCAACTTTCCAGTTCTTGCCACGCTCAAACCGGTGCGCCTGGCACCTACCATATCCTGTTCAAAGGCACCTAAATCACACGTACACAATCCAAGTCTCAAGGCTTAAAAATCCTTCTTTAACCTGTCTCCTCCCCTTCATCTACACAGAAGTGGATTTAAAATCAATAAGGGATCATAACTTTTACCTGGCCAGTTTGTCATTGAAAGAGCAGGTGTTCCTTATGTTTTGGACTCTCTATATTTATATCTATATTCAATTTGTGATTGCAACATCAATTTTTTTTTAACTTTAAAATGATTTATATATTCCCGGTAATTCTTGAAGAATATAACTTATAAACGCCTCAAGCTTAGTTCAACTGTCGTACCTTACTAATATAAGGTATAGGGTCAACATTGTTTAAGCTATCATTTTGATCTCATGCATGGTCAGTTCTTGCATCCATAGCTCTGTCTGCATTTGAGTGGTTACATTTCTCTAAACCCCATCCCTCAGCTGTTTACCAAATCAAGTGGCGAGATGCCCGTTTTGTTGTTTTTTCTAATGCAGATTTCCCCTTTAATGATCAAATGAAAGCATTCATTCATACTGCGTTTCGGTCTCCACTTTGAGCAAATTTCTCAAAAGAGGCTTATTGTATTTAAAAAAGAAATAACAAATATTCACAGTTCCTCTCTCTGTCCTGTGCCAATGCAGCCCGAAGGTTGGGGAAAAGCGCCAGCGAGGAGGAGATGTGGAGGCAGCAGAGGATGGAGACACAGAGCAGGTTGATGAAGAGGAGAAGGAGGAGAGAGAGGTGGACCAGAAGAAAGCAAAGCTTGGCCAGGAGGAGAAGGGACACAGTCTGGCACACAAAGGTACCTCAGTTCATCTTAGACTATGACACCAAAAAATACTTCAGATTGACTTGTTAGACTGTTAGCTAGGTTTCATCCAATTGGTGACGGATTTGAATTCAGATAGTCAAAATCTGCACAAAGAAAATATGTGCCATTTTCCCACCAGTGGTGTTTCCACCAAATTGACTTGTTGCTGATAAATGTCTGTGCATGATGATGTGATGCACACTAAATTGACTTTTGTATGTACAGAAAAAAAAATCAAGTGTGTGATGTGTTTCTATTCTACTGATAGTTTTGCCACACAAGCTGTTGTTTACTCTGGTCTTGGCACCAGTACTCTAGCCAACAGCTCACATATATAGTGGAGGTATGCTAGTCTACATGAGGAGATTATTATGGCTATTATTTGTCAAACTGCAGTCATATCAATTGTGTCACCAGAATAAGCACTTTCACCACCCTGTGAAGGTCATCATAACTTATTTCATCTGTAGTCTAATAAACTGCATGGTTTCCTGAGTCGTAGTGGGAGGACCACACACCATATCACCGCGTGACTACAAGTTTACTTGCATATTTTTTTATATTTGTTATTTTTTAAATTTAACTAGGCAAGTCAGTTAAGAACAAATTCTTATTTTCAATGACGGCCTAGGAACAGTGGGTTAACTGCCTGTTCAGGGGCAGAATGACAGATTTGTACCTTGTCAGCTCGGGGATTTGAACTTGCAACCTTTCGGCTGCTAGTCCAACGCTCTAACCACTAGGCTATTATTTATTTGACCGACACAAAAAGATCCCACCATGTCGAATGAACAAATGATCTTTCGGCATTAATAAAAGTGTACTGTCACTTCCCATTTCCATCACACCTGGAAACTGTATAAGGTATGACTTCATCCGCATGAAAAACCACATTTCCATCCACATTTATGAGGGAGATCATTTAGACCAGTGGTATTCAGTTTTTGGGGACCCTATCTTTTTCCCCCAGGAATTTCTCGTGACCCCACCCCAAATCTGTAAATGTTATTTTTCAATTCATCTTTCAAAAATGTTTGTATATTGTCCCATACAATAATTTGTACTCTTCCTTTTTTTAAATTTTTTAATAGATACTTTTTGCTAACCCCACTGCTGTTCCTCGGCTTTGAATAACACTGATTTAGACAGTGCCTCCAGTTTTTCATGTTTGTTTATTTCAGTGCTAAATGCAGAGGATGTTAAAAAAGAGCGAACAAAGCCACCACTCAACGCAAAGACCAACCGAAACACAAACGCCAGCCGAAAGCTAGCACTTCAGATGAAAGCCAAAATCTCTCTTAAATCCACTCCAATTAAGTCTCAGCCACAGACTAACAGTCAGTCAACCCAACCAGAGGCCCCAGAACCCTCCCCCCAGAGCTCAGAGAAGGCTGGCCCCAGTGAGGATGTGAAGCCTCCAGCCAGCAGCTCCAGCCCTTCCCACCCAGCCAGCAGCTGCAGCCCTGTCCACCCAGCCAGCAGCTCCAGCCCTTCCCACCCAGCCAGCAGCTCCAGCCCTGTCCACCCAGCCAGCAGCTCCAGCCCTGTCCACCCAGCCAGCAGCTCCAGCCCTTCCCACCCAGCCAGCAGCTCCAGCCCTGTCCACCCAGCCAGCAGCTCCAGCCCTGTCCACCCAGCCAGCAGCTCCAGCCCTGTCCACCCAGCCAGCAGCTCCAGCCCTTCCCACCTAGCCAGCAGCTCCAGCCCTTCCCACCCAGCCAGCAGCTCCAGCCCTTCCCACCCAGCCAGCAGCTCCAGCCCTTCCCACCCAGCCAGCAGCTCCAGCCCTTCCCACCCAGCCAGCAGCTCCAGCCCTTCCCACCCAGCCAGCAGCTCCAGCCCTGTCCACCCAGCCAGCAACTCCAGCCCTGTCCACCCAGCCAGCAGCTCCAGCCCTTCCCACCCAGCCAGCAGCTCCAGCCCTTCCCACCCAGCCAGCAACTCCAGCCCTGTCCACCCAGCCAGCAACTCCAGCCCTGTCCACCCAGCCAGCAGCTCCAGCCCTTCCCACCCAGCCAGCAGCTCCAGCCCTTCCCACCCAGCCAGCAGCTCCAGCCCTTCCCACCCAGCCAGCAGCTCCAGCCCTTCCCACCCAGCCAGCAGCTCCAGCCCTGTCCACCAGCTCTTTCAGAGAACCCTGTGCCCTGCAGACGTGCTGCACGTCCACAGCTACGCCAAGGGAGACTACGGCGAGGGAGAGACCAGGGAGGGCAAGGAGGAGAGGAGGAACGATAGTAGTGATAGTGAAGGAGAGGAACTGGATGACAGAAAGGTGAGAGGAATAGAGATGGAGAAGAGGAGTGGAGTCCAAACATCACACACCACTGAACCTCTGTCTGTAGGATTTGCTTTATCATGTTTGTTCTGAGGTCAGATCAACTGTACTGTACATGTTCAATGATTCAGCACTAATGATTCTGTTCCTAACCCCTTTTATTCCACCAGAGGGCAGAAGATGGAGAGGATGATGGCGCTGTGCCCAGAAAACAGGGGACGTTGCCTTGTCACCAGCGTATGATTAAAGACAACATGAGTGACGAGGGTGAGTTAAAATATCACTTCCTCACTCACGTAGGTTAGCCCCAGTTAGGCTTCCTTTTCCTAAGCAATGGATATGATGGCTTGTAGAAAAGCAGTGTCAGGCATGTTCCTCCATGGAATAGAAGCGATGATGTTGGCATACTTGATGGCATTATAGTAGTTTGTCTGTGTGTGTTTTCATAACTGTCTGTTTGGTTCCAATGGCTCAGGGGATTTAAACAAATAGCATGGTGGATTTGATTTCCTTCATGTGCAACGGTCAATATCGACAGTTCTGTAAGTTGTTTGGGATATGGCATGTGCTAACGCTAAAATCTCTTTATTTTGCTGTCGTTTTAAGAGCTGCCAGAGCAGCCCCCAGTAGACGAGGATGGGCTAGAGGGAGAGTCGTGGGCCAAGCCCCTGGCCCACCTGTGGCAGAACAGACCCCCCAACCTGAAGAAAGAGAAGGAGTACAACCGTTACATGGGCCTCCAGGCCCCATACTGCTCTGTGTGCTCACTCTTCCAGGCATTCCAGCAGGTGAGGGAGGAATGGACTGTGTGTGAGAGATCACCAGTGGCTGAGGAGAGGAGGAGACACTCAGCAGGGGATTTGGGAAGTTTGTCTTCTGAAAGTCTCTCAGTCATTAATCTGCAGGGGTTTCTCTGAGAGTGAACCTCCTGTTATGTGATTCAGTTCCCCCTTTCTTCACTTGTTTCTCAGGGGAGATGTTTTTGTAGTTTTAGTACGTTCCCCAATGCTCCTCTTCTCACTTCTGATATACTGTACAGTGATAGTTATTTCAGGTTTGTCTGCCCAGTCTAAGTAGCTGTTTTACTTTGTCCCTCCCTCTATCCATGGCTAGACTGGGTGTGCTGATGACGGTACGGACCCTCCAGTGGTGCTGCCTGGAGGCAGGCTGAGAACCAAGCCTCTGATCCCTGAGATGTGTTTCACTACCACCACGGAGCCAGAGGAGGGCGCTGAGGAGAAGGAACCTGCCCCTCCGGCCCCCCCCACCACCCCTCACCTGGAGCCAGACGGCACCAGCCTGCTCATCAGCTGCTCCCACTGCAGCGTCCGCGTACACACCAGTCAGTACTACTACTTACCCAGCATGCCACCCCTTTTACCACTAGAACAGCTGGGCCTTTCAGCCTATAACTACCCACTACACAATGTTGCCGGGCATTGTTTTAGCATACACATCAGATACACCCGCAAGGTGTGCAAACATAAGCACCAACACTTGATAAATAGTGCGTAAACAATTGTAAAAGATTAATTGCATGAATAAATATTTGTGATAATATATCCATGTAAAAATAGTTATTTGTTTAGATAGTCAGGATATGTGTAGTATAATTCTACAAAGTCCTTATAAAGGTATAGCCCATTTTGGTTTCTCTTACAATAAAAACATTACAGTGTAATGTGTAATACATTTGATCCATTTCATTTGTAGATCTGATTAAAGTAATGCAGTGCAGTTACAGCTTCTTCAAATTAGAAAGTAAAATATGTTAATATAAGTAGCAAGGCGCAGGCGCCAGGTCGCAGTTTAAATAACAGTGAGAAATAAATAAATAAAAGGTCAAATGATTTGCCCTATGCCTAAACTAAACACCAAGGCTTTAGAAATGTGCATTAACTATAATATAGGATGAAATGAATATTTGTGGAAATATTTCCATGACAAGATATAAAAACAATAGTTATTTGTTTGGATAGAGGATATGTTTAGTATAATTCTACAACGTCTTATTGAAAATCTGATTTGGATTACAGACTCCACTAGTATGTTGTGTTGTGCAGAGGGCGACAGCTCCCATCTCTGCGCAAACTAGTCTTCTTTGCAATCAACTTGTCTGCCAGGGAAATTGGTGTGAAGTTGTCCATGGTCATATTTCTGCCTTTAGCCATGTAAGGCTGAACGAGTCTGTCGCTCACCCGCTGGCCTGGTTTCATCTTTTCTATCTGTCTTCAACATCGTCGGCTAACCAAAACCTAATTGCAAATTTGTCTGATTTGTTGGCCATGTATTGGGTAAAACGGCACCTAGCTTTGGTTGGGAACAGTTGCTCATCAACAGTTATTTTCTCTCCTGGCTTGTAACGGTTAAATTTATATTTTAGGTATCCCTATACTTCTGTTATTACAGTGCTCTCACTCTGTTATTTGGACTGGGCCTGAGTGTAATGGCCGGGCCTGAGTGTAATGGCAACTATGTACCGTGCAGATACGATGATGTAAATGTTGTTAAACTGGAACCTAGCCGTTATCACTTTAGAGTTAACAGTAACGAGCAATGCAATTCTTCGTAACACTTTTCCAGGTGTGTGAGACGACGGCGAATCTCTCCGTCTGCACACGTATTGGTCTTATGTCATCAAAACGCAGGTGTCTCATAATCTCTCTGAAGAGCTTGCGTGGCATGGTCTCTGAAGAAGTCCACCACATAACTATCGGACCAAAATCACTCCACATCATACTCTTTCCACAGTATTCCCTGCGGACATACAAGAGTACAATAAATACTTTGAGGTCATCCATAGACTTGTCCCCACGTACTGTTTCCGATAGTACAATCTCTGATTGCTGCAACTTCTGCATGTCACATAAACAAAGATCACTGTAGAGTGCACTGGCAATTAGTCTTTGTGTGAGGTGTAGGGCCTGCTCTCTCTGGGAGAATGTTCCTGTTGCCCTCTCCTCACTCTTTTCTACCCAAACTCGTGTCTCACGGTCTGTTGGCCCTGTTCTGGTTTTTCTGTGGCGAGGCTCAGGCATCGGAGGCGTAAGCTCGACGTCAACATCAGAATCGGATGAAACCTCTTCATCAGCAACGTCGATTTCAAGCTCAATATCGGATTCGACTCCAGCTCAAGTAAATTCTGCAGAATTTGCAATGCTACCAGTGCATCCATTTGTTTGGTTCGGCTAACCATTGTAAACTACACACAGCTACACACTACACAATGCTTCATTACACTGCTGTTCTAAATGTAATCATCCTCTTTCACCCTCCTCATTGAGTTCATTCAAATTCAATTGGGAATTCACATGCACAGTTATCAGTATCTATCGCCCATTCATCCATTTACCACATTCATTCGGTAAGGATAGGGATGCGTGTGTACCAATGCCCTACAGCACATTTGCCTTGGCCCCTTAAGTTAGTAGTAGCTTTTTTTTTTTTAAAGATAAATACTTTTTTGTTTGTGATTTAAAAGTTCAGAAAATGGACAATGTAAAACATAAATATTTAGGAAAAGTCTTGGACGTTGATCAAACAACATTGGCCTAATGTGGTTCTAGTTAACCCCATCATTCCAGGTAAGAGCAGTACTCTACTTTTAGAAAGTTGAGGACTTAAGTGCAGACTGTTTCAACTCTAGAAGTTATTTAATTATCTCTGTCCACAACAGGGTTGAGATGCGCTATCAGTCAAGCGAATGTGTGTGTCAGTAAAGGAGTATGCACACTGCAACCTATCCTCCCTTCTGGTTCATTGGCGACAACGTTTCAACCACTTAGGTAATGGTGTTTGTTTGGTTGTGTGTTTCCAGGCTGTTATGGCGTGGATCCAGAGAGTGTGACTAAGGACTGGAAGTGTGCTCGCTGTAAGGCCAATTCCATGACTGAGGTCAGTGTCTCCACAACACATCACCTCATAATACAACACCTCCAAGTGGCTGTTCATTATGTCTGACCTCACCTGACCCAAGTATATGTTGCTGGCACTGACTGGCAGTAGTGTTTGCAAACGTTGCAGTAGTCTAAACTGTTATTAGATCTTAAAAATTTTTTGATTCAATGATGATTTAATGACGGCCTACCCCGGCCAAACCCGGACAACGCTGGGCCAATTATGCGCCGCCCTATGGGACTCCCAATCACGGCCGGTTGTGATACAGCCTGGATTCAAACCAGGGACTGTAGTGACGACTCTTGCCATGAGAAGTAGTGCCTTAGACTGCTGCGCCACTTGGGAGTTTAGACTACGGCAGGTAGCCTAGTAGTTAGAGCGTTGTACCAGTAACCCGAAAGGTTGCTGGATCGAATCCCTGAGCTGACAAGGTAAAAATCTGTCGTTCTGCCCCTGAACAAGGCAGTTAACCCACTGTTCCCCGGTAGGCCATCATTGTAAATAAGAATTTGTTCTTAACTGACTTGTCTAGTTAAATCATGTTTATTTTTGGGGGGCATTAGATCTGGCGGTAGTGTTTGCAGTATTCTAAACTGGCATTAGATCTGGCAGTAGTTTTTACAGTATTCTAAACTGGCATTAGATCTGGCAGTAGTTTTTGCAGTATTCTTCTAATGATAAGTGACTGACTGGTACTGGTCGTCAGGTGACACACCTTGGCATTGGCTGTATGTACAGTACCAGTCAAATGTTTGGACACACCTATTCCTGGGTTTTTCTTGATTTGTACTATTTTCTACATTGTAGAATAATAAAGACATCAAAACTATGAAATAACACATGGAATCATGTAGTATCCAAAAAAGTGTCAAACAAATCAAAATATATTTTAGATTCTTCAAAGTAGCTTTGCACACTCTTGGCATTCTCTCAACCAGATTCACCTGGAATGCTTTTCCAACGGTCTTGAAGGAGTTTCCACATATGCTGAGCACTTGTTGGCTGCTTTTCCTTCACTCTGCGGTCCAACTCATCCCAAACCATCTCAATTGGGTTGAGGTTGGGTGATTGTGGAGGCCAGGTCATCTGATGCAGCACTCCACCACTCTCCATCTTGGTCAAATAGCTGTTACACAGCATGGAGGTGTGTTAGGTCATTGTCCTGTCCCACTAAGCGCAAACCAGATGGGATGGCATATCGCTGCAGAATGATGTGGTAGCCATGCTGGTTAAGTCTGGTGTGTCAACTTTTAACTGGTACTTTGTTTACTTAACTGGGATTATGGTGGTTGACAGTTTGCTCTTCTTGCAGAGTTGCTGTTTGTGTTTGCTGAGGGGGGGTGCCTTGCAGAAAGCCAACAACAACAAGTAAGTCTTTGTCTCCCCTTAGAGATCAGGGAGTGGGCTAGTCTAAATCACACACTGAACATTTACTGAGCTTTTCTCTTTATGTACTCTTTTGTTCACATAGTTGGATGTTCTTTTTGAAATATATCTACTAGGTTTATAATCTACTCATGGTGTGGTGTCTGTGTATTGACATGTTGTGTTGTAGGTGGGTCCATGTGCTGTGTGCAGTAGCAGTGTTGGAGGCTCGCTTTGTGAACATCACTGAGAGAAGCCCTGTGGATCTGAGTAGTATTCCTCTACAGAGGTTTAAACTGGTGAGTTTGACTCTGTAAATGTCAATAGGCTTGGGCAGTATACAGTATACCAGGCTATTTGGAAATACCGGTCACATAATTTTTCATTATGAAGCTGTTTGTTTACAAGCACACAACAACGAGAGACCAGAACCTTGTGAATCACTAACTGTTGTGCAGCACGCGTCCGGTGATCTAGTTTCACTATGGAATTCACAACTAAATGTTTGCCAGCTAGATATTTTATAACTATTACGGTAACTGTCTAAAATGCGCTAAATGCTCTGCGGTTGTGCATTGGGTTTGCGAACAAGCTACTAAATTAGCAATCTAGCTAAATTGTTAGCTTCCCCCAAAATCAAGCTTTGCTTTGTAACAGCTGAGAATCCCCTGCTGGATCAAGAGCCTTGCTGTCTAATGTGTGTTTTGTGCAGCAAACTGTGAGCAGCATTTTTGAGTTATCAGTATAACTGTATGAGCTGGGATGTCTGTCCTGCAAATAGTTTGTCAGAGACTGTTTAAAATGTTTGCAATCCGCTGATTAGCAGTTAGTTAGCATTCTCAATGGGATTTTACATGTACTTTGTAACCTTCGGATTACAAAGGCTGTGGGTAAAAAAAAATAGTGCCCCTTGTGTTCAGTGACGCTATTACCGAATATCCCGGGATGGCACAAAGTCGGTATGAAGGTTTGACAATCTGGATACTGCCCAAGCCTTATGTCAACATTTATTATGTGCTAAGGGATAGGACTCTGTCACTACCTCGCTCTCCAACCAAGGTGAATGAATAGAGGAGAACGTTTTCCAAGAACCTTTGAATAAAGGAGAGTGGCTGAATATCCTCTCTTCAGCATATTATGCCAAAGTAATATATTATTGGTTTTACCTGACATAGTTGGCACATCCACCTCTATGCATGTGACAGCAGTTATGCTTGCCGTCTACTACAAGGTTAGACTAGAGACTAGGGTATTAAGAGGATGTCCGGTGAGTTTGTGATTAATCCAGCCTCTACTGTATACCGTTTGACAGGATGTATAGGCCTAGTTTTCCCTGTGGGACTTCCTTTTCCTGTCTCTCTGAGCATGGTCCTATTGTTTTCTGTGCTGTGCAGAAATGTTACTACTGTAAGAAGCGGATGAAGAAGACATCCGGGTGCTGTGTGCAGTGTTCCCATGGCCGCTGTCCTACGGCCTACCACCCTACTTGTGCCCAGGCCGCTGGGATCCTCATGCAGCCAGACGAGTGGCCCTTTGTGGTCTACGTCACCTGCTGCCGGCACAAGGGCCCTATTCCGACAGAGGTATACATTGGTGGTACTTTATATTTAGGACTGTGTTTCAGAAAGGGAAGCAAAACACCAGACAGTGGAGACTCGAAAGGCCTCAGTTATGGGACTCGGTTACATCATTCTGCTGATACTTTATGTTATAGTTTCTAAGCATTCTACATATTCAGGGCTGTGCTCACAACAGTGTACTATATAAACATGACTATGTTTTAGATTTTAAAGTGAAAAACTCCCACGAGTACGCCCATGTACTTCCAGTCCAAAGAGGTTGATAGAGTTGTTATTTGATGTTAATCCGTGTGGATAACTAATTTCTTCTCTCTCAGCGTAACAAAGCAGCCATGCATGAGCTCACCGTGGGAAGGAGGGTGATCTGTAAGCACAAAAATGGCCGCTACTACCAGTGTGACGTGGTGCAGCTGTCCAAGGAGACGTTCTATGAGGTCAACTTTGATGACGGCTCCTTCAGTGATAACCTCTTTCCCGAGGACATCGTGGTAAGAAGACAAACGTCTGTGTGTGTGAGAGTGGGTGTGGTGCCGAATTGTGGTCAGTAATTCATGTCAGGGTTTATAAGTAGGTCATAAGCTGTTTATTATTAGTTTATAGATTGCTTATACAATATGTACCACACATTGGTTAAAATTGTGTGATTGCTTTTTGGTGCTTGCCAAATAGTGAGTTTGTAGGATCGTATCTGATGGTTGTTTTCTATTGCCAGGGCCGGGACTGTGCCCAGATAGGCCCCCCTCCACAGGGGGAGATGGTGCAGGTCCGCTGGACAGATGGTCTGGTCTACGGGGCCAAGTTTGTGGCTGCTCACATCATCCAAATGTACCAGGTACTGCAACACTATTTGCACTCACCCTCAGCAACAATGTACCTTATCCAGATAGAGGTTATACAGTTTTACATCATATAGTGCTTTGCAGTCTAATTGATCTGCTCCATTTGTCCAGATTGTTACAAATCTAAATTTAAAAAACCTCATAGCAATACATTACAAGTCTGTGATGAAACCATTGTTTGCTTCTATGAGAGACATAAAATTTAGTTATTTTGGCATTGATGGTGTTTAATGTAGGTGGAGTTTGAAGACGGGTCACAACTAACAGCCAAGAGAGATGATGTCTATACCCTGGATGAGGAGCTGCCTAAGAGAGTCAAGTCAAGACTTGTGAGTATACTGAGAGCTACCTGTGAGCTATCCAATATACTGACTCCAAAGTTGCTAACCTTAACTCTGTATCATCAACTCCTAACTTTCTCACTCTGATGTTATAATAAGGACTGCTGAGTATACTGAATCATACTGACTGAATCATTTTCTCCAGCATGTTTGTTAATGAGTCTTCTTCCTGTGGCAATGGACAATAAAGTAATCCTGTGTGTGTCCTGCCCCGGTCTATCTCCAGTCCAAGGCGTCAGACATGCGTTTCGATGGGATCTTTGAGGACAAGGAGGCCATCCAGCAGTCGAAGAGGCAGAGAGTGATCAACTCACGGTACCGAGGGGACTACGTTGAACCTGTGATCTACAGAGCCATCATGGAGTAGCCTGCCCACTACAGCATGGAGTAGCCTACTCTTCCAACAAACCACCAGCACTGATATTCCTGATCTGGACTTCTCACTTTACCTTCATTTATCCACTGACTGAGTGGGTGTAGCTCTGACTAAAGGACTTCCTCTGAAAATAACTTTCCAACCCCTAGTTTGGACTGTTTTCTTTCTCATAATTTACAGCATTATGCTCCAGTTTCCCGGACACTGGTTAAGCCTAGTCTTGGACTGAAAAGCCCTTTCATTGGATATGCTTTTTATGCTACGCTTAACCTGTCCAGGAAACCAGACCCAATTGTTATTACTTTAATGTTTTCTTTGACTGTGATCAAGGTTGAAGAACAGGCCACCTTCTCCACTCGGTATAGGTTATAGAAGCCGGGAAGGAACTGCCATCCATGTCACCTTTTATGCCATCCTGCTAGTGCCCAGTAGCTGTAACTCGTCTCTTGAATGGAAGCGATATTGGACCATGAATTTAGCTTCCAAACAAGATGTAGCTTTCTAATAATAATAGTAACAATCCACTCAATAGAACTGTGGCAGGAATGACTTCCTGAAGGGAGTGAAGCAGACAAGTTGCTGCCACTCATCCTCATAAACACTGATTACAGTGTTTTCTGACTTGCAATTTCACTGAATGTTGCCAGTTGTTCCTTTATGTACATCTATTTATTTTCCTATGTCGTTTTTCAGGGTGCTACTTGCGCCTATGTTTGATTTTAAGGAGGTGCAATGCCATTTTAGTAACTAATACCACCTCCTCTTAGCAGTCACACTGTTGACTGCATTCCTAAACATTGTATTTTGTAGGAACGCGTTGAATATAGCTTTTTCAATTTTTAGAGTTGTTTTTTACCAGTGTATTTATTATACTGTGCTTGAAGAAAGTAACCTCTGCAATGCAGACAATTTGTCAGTTGCAATGGTGTAGAGGTTCTGGACTGATTCTGATCTATGTTCTATTTTTGCTATATAGATGAATTGGAAATAACCCATTCAGAATTGCTATGGGCGCTCCCTTTTTATCTAAGTTGGTTCTTTACTCTTTAAATGAACATTGTGCGTTGCACTTTTATTCAAGCCCATTTTGAGATGACAGTTTAATAGTTGTGTGCTACCATTTGCTATTTTTGTATAAAAAAAAAAACATTTAAAAAATAATATTGTACATTTTATAAGATCTTATGCATTGTGTCCCACCACGCTTCTCCACTCGGCCATGATCATCAACCATAATGCACTTATTAATTAAAGATAAGGTGGCCTTCAGATTGTCTGTTATATTCCTGCTGTTATCTTGAGTATTTGGATGCCACATTCTGGTAACTTTCCCAGGTTTTCCAGAAATCCTAATTGAAATTTCCCTGCAATCAGGATGAAATAAGCAGGAAATCCGTAAGTCCTTTTTAAGTAGGATTTCTGGGAATTTTGAGAGTTTTCAGAATTTTGCAACCCTACCTGAGTGTGAGAGACACCTAATGTATGAGTGAGGCAGTTATAGAGGCTCACAGAAGTACCACTAAGCAAGGGGTTTATATCATCAGCATTCAACAGTATGGGAATACTTATGAAGACTTATAATACATGGGGGGGGGGGGATACAAGTTTTCTATCAAAAAGCCTATTTTATTGCTTTGTTTTATAATGATACACATTACATTCACAGTCGGGAAGACACTGAGATGTAATTATAATAAATAGTTTATTTAAAGATATAAGCCGTTGACGCAAGGGATCTTGTTTGTGCCCCAAATGGTAGCATATTCCCTATATTGTGCTCTACCTTTGACCAGGGACCTGGTCAAAAGTAGTGCACTATATAGGGAATGGGGTGCCATTTGGGACTGATCCCTGGCCTGTTCATGTGACCTTTTTTCCTTTCTGTGAAAAATGTACTATCATTCATGCATTTTGTAAAGATGATAATTTTGTTTCAGTAAAAACATTTTGGCTTGGATATTGTCATTTATTGGTGTTGATCTTTGTTTCATGTTTAAATGTTTTTATGATATTTATGACTGCTAAACAGTTCATGATCTTATGACTGATTAAACAATGTTTGACATGTATTTATGACAATGACTGAAGGTTGTAGTAACAGTGTACTGTAATAACTTTTAGTCTTTACAAGACCCCACTGCATACCTCAATGACAGTAGTAGTATCTAACTCCATAGCAAGTCAATTGTCAGCTAAACGGTGCTGTCCTTGAAGTTCAGTGTTGGGGAGTAGTGAACTACATGTAGTTCAACTAATAATTCAACATTTTACAGTAGCTTGGTGGTAGTTCAACTAAATTCAAATCTTGGTGGTGTTTTCAGTAGTTAGCTTTTTTTTGCCATGTAGCTGTGTAGCTAACTACTGGAACTGCGCAGAACTTTTTTTTGCAAAAATAAAATATGGGTTAAGTTGGCAATAATTATTTGTATCAGACCTGCCTAATTCTCACTTGAAACAGTTTTTAATATGCTAAATCACACATTCAGTTAACATCTGTCTCCTGAGTGTGTTCTTGCTATTTGTGTTCTAAGACATTTCAGATTTTGATATGGATAATTTTTCACAAAGTAGTTGGATGTAGTGAGCTACTTTTTCAAAGTAACTAAACTATAATTTTAAAGTGTATCTTTAGTGTAGCTTAACTTCTTCCAGTGTGAAGTAATTGGTAGCTTGGTAAACTATATTTTCAGTAACTCCCATTGTTTGTGTACTAGCAAACCCCACAGCTCAGCCCAAAACAGGATTTACACATACTGTTGGTGAGGACGTTTGGAAGGTCAGTGAGTGCTTAAATTTAACACTGAAGAATATAGCAGTTTGTGTGTTGGCTGATTATATTTGCAGTTGTGCTCCCCTTCCCCAAGTTAATCTCTTATCACCTTAGCTACACCTTAGCTACACACCATCCATCGTATCAGCTAGTGATCTACCAGTACACTAACAGCTTTTATGTCTCATGCTCATGTCTCATGCTGAGGCTGCATACCATAGTGACATTAGTCCTTGCCCACACCTTACAGCTGCTCTGACATCGACAATATATAGGGGTTGTACCTCTGGGGTGCACTAGCTCTCACACATGTTCAATGTCAACTTTATCTTTAGCAAGCATCTGTCACGTTTCAGAATACAAAATACAAAATCCTTTAATAAACGTATAACAGTTGTGATGTAGCCTACTTCTGCCCTCTGATTTGTAATGTTTATCCAATTGTAATTGGTATCAAATGCATTATTAAAGTTGCAACATTGTAGTTACTTTCCACCCACACAACCAGTTACATTGTAGCGGAGTGGCACTGATTTGGCGTATTACAGATGTTCCCTTCCTATTCTGTCAGTGTTGTGTGTGCAGATGGTGGTGGTGCTGCTGTACAGTGACAACTATTGCCTTTTCGCGAGCTCTGCATCCACTCGCAGCTGGATAAACATTTTGAATTGACAGGTGGTAGATAGATAATTAGCTTGGAAATAGAAAAATGGAAGATGTATTTTAACTAGCTAGGTGTACAGGCTCATAAGTCTTCGGGGACACGAATCATCTAAGTAAACGTTAACGGTAAGGACAGCTAGCCAGCTAGCTAACGTTAGCTATCCTATATCATGTAACCTGCCATACTTCATCGCCTAGCAGAATGTGATCAAATGTAAATTGCCTATTTGTTAACAGTATCGACAAACCTGTGCACTAAATAGCTTACTTGTGTCGTGATTCGGCTCACCGTAATGCTATCAGCTTGCTAGCTAGCAAAACTGCTAGCTACTTGATAGCCATCAAGTTGGCTACCATGGTACACGGCAGGTGGTGCCAGGCAGGGAGGTCTGGTGGAATTTCTGTGCTAAAGAACTAAACCACCTGCTATTCAGTTCTCTTCTATTCTCATATATTATGTTATGTTCTATTATTTCTACTATTGTATACAAAGTACATAAAGTCAATTTTCTTTATTGAAATGGAATGTATCCAATCTCTGATGAACCATCAGTCCCCTTCTTCAACAGTGTGTATGGTACCATGTACAGTAGGAGGTGATGAGAGTCATGAAGCCAACCCGTCACCTGCTCCTGGTGCTCTGTCCCATGCTTGTCCTGGGTTTCCTCTACTACTCCTCCGGGAGACTGCACCTGAGGGGCTGGGGACAGAAATCATGTAAGTACTGTAAAGCAACTACGGTATAACAAGTCCTAAGTACAGTAGCAACTTAATACCCATGTCCAATCAGCCTGGTTTAACAGGTGATTGTATTACCCATGCTTAGAATCATCAGTCATGATGATGAGAAATGCATTACTGAGCTAATGGCATGACTAAATATGGAGGCTGTGAGCCTGTGAGAGCACAGAGTCAAAATGAAGGGAACAAATCAAATCAAACTTTATTTGTCACATGCGCCGAATACAACAAGTGTAGACCTTACCGTGAAATGCTAACTCACAAGCCCTTAACCAACAGTGCAGGTCAAGAAGAGTTAAGAAAATATTTACCAAATAAATTCAAGTCAAAAATAATAAAAGTAACACAATAACATAACAATAACGAGGCTATATACAGGGGGTACCAGTACCAAGTCAGTGTGGAGGTTATATACATGGGGTACCGGTACCGAGTCAGTGTGGAGGTTATATACAGGGGGTACCGGTACCGAGTCAGTGTGCGGGGGTACAGGTTAGAGGTCATTTGTACATGTAGGTAGGGGTGAAGTGATTATGCATAGATAATAAACAGCGAGTAGCAGTAGTGTACAAAACAAATGGGGGGTCAATGTAAATAGTCCAGTGGCCTCTAAAGGGAGATAACTCTTATTTTTATCCACGTATTTCTACATTTCCTTTTCCCTTCTAATGTGATAATGATTAGAATTTACCAAACTTTTACCAAACTTTTCCTCTTCACCCAACAACATGTTTCATTGGAGCAAATGTAAATGCATGTTGTTGTTAAGCACAATCTGCTTCTTACCAGATGGGGGAGCTAAGAGACAGGCTATGTGTTTTGGGACTCTGGAAGATGTATATTAGGCATATTAATATGTAAATAGGCTGCATCACAGATTTGTGCTGAGTGTGCAGCCAATTTAGATTGCAGTGGTGACCACATATGGATTGAAACCAGAAACTGGACATGAGGGCCACGTAGGCTACTTGGAGTTGCAAAACTGTATTTTTCTGAATGACTTTACATTATGCTAATCAAGAATTGATTTGATGTGACTATACTCTATACACTCTGTCCTTTTCAGTTGTGTTTGTTGTTCCCAGAATGCTTTAAAGCTCCAAAGGCTGTTTGTTTACAGTCATTAGCAATGAACTGACATGTTTTATCACACCATGTAGTTATGCTAAGTAGACACTAGGCAGGTTACCATTGACCCATGAAACAAATAAAGTGGGGAGAACAAGTATTTGATACACTGCCGATTTTGCAGGTTTTCCTACTTACAAAGAAGGTAGAGGTCTGTATTTTGTATCATAGGTACACTTCAACTGTGAGAGACGGAATCTAAAACAAAAATCCTGAAAATCACAGTGTATGATTTTTAAGTAATTAATTTGCATTTTATTGCATGACATAAGTATTTGATACATCAGAAAAGCAGAACTTAATATTTGGTACAGAAACCTTTGTTTGCAATTACAGAGATCATACGTTTCCTGTAGTTCTTGACCAGGTTTGCACACACTGCAGCAGGGATTTTGGCCCACTCCTCCATACAGACCTTCTCCAGATCCTTCAGGTTTCAGGGCTGTCGCTGGGCAATACGGACTTTCAGCTCCCTCCAAAGATTTTCTATTGGGTTCAGGTTTGGAGACTGGCTAGGCCACTCCAGGACCTTGAGATGCTTCTTACGGAGCCACTCCTTAGTTGCCCTGGCTGTGTGTTTCGGGTCATTGTCATGCTGGAAGACCCAGCCACGACCCATCTTCAATGCTCTTACTGAGGGAAGGAGGTTGTTGGCCAAGATCTCGCGATACATGGCCCCATCCATCCTCCCCTCAATACGGTGCATTCGTCCTGTCCCCTTTGCAGAAAAGCATCCCCAAAGAATGATGTTTCCACCTCCATGCTTCACGGTTGGGATGGTGTTCTTGGGGTTGTACTCATCCTTCTTCTTCCTCCAAACACGGCGAGTGGAGTTTAGACCAAAAAGCGAAATTTTTGTCTCATCAGACCACATGACCTTCTCCGATTCCTCCTCTGGATCATCCAGATGGTCATTGGCAAACTTCAGACGGGCCTGGACATGCGCTGGCTTGAGCAGGGGGACCTTGCGAGCGCTGCAAGATTTTAATCCATGACGGCGTAGTATGTTACTAATGATTTTCTTTGAGACTGTGGTCCCAGCTCTCTTCAGGTCATTGACCAGGTCCCGCCGTGTAGTTCTGGGCTGATCCCTCACCTTCCTCATGATCATTGATGCCCCACGAGGTGAGATCTTGCATGGAGCCCCAGACCGAGGGTGATTGACCGTCATCTTGAACTTCTTCCATTTTCGAATAATTGCGCCAACAGTTGCCTTCTCACCAAGCTGCTTGCCTATTGTGCTGTAGCCCATCCCAGGCTTGTGCAGGTCGTCGAGTATGAAGCGAGGGCCAACCAACGAACAGGTCGGAGTGGTGGGTAGTGTATGGGGCTTTGGTGACAAAACGGATGGCACTGTGATAGACTGCATCCAATTTGTTGAGTAGAGTGTTGGAAGTTATTTTATAAATGACATCGTCGAGGATCGGTAGGATGGCCAGTTTTACGAGGGTATGTTTGGCAGCATGAGTGAAGGATGCTTTCTTGCGATATAGGAAGCCAATTCTAGATTTCATTTTGGATTGGAGATGCTTAATGTGAGTCTGGAAGGAGAGTTTACAGTCTAACCAGACACCTAGGTATTTGTTTGTTGTTGTTGTTGTCCACGTATTCTAAGTCAGAACCGTCCAGAGTAGTGATGCTGGACAGGCAGGCAGATGCGGGCAGTGATTGATTGAATAGCATGTATTTAGTTTTACTTGCATTTAAGAGCAGTTGGAGGCCACGGAAGGAGAGTTGTATGGAATTGAAACTCGCCTGGAGGTTAAAGAGGCTGTGAATTTTTGCAGCTTTTTGTTAAAAATCGCACAAAATTTCAACGTCCTGCTACTCATGCTAGGAATATAGTATATGCATATGATTCGTATGTGTGGATAGAAAACACTGAAGTTTCTAATAACAGAACAGAACGTATAACAGAACGTGTGTAGGAGGCAAAATCCCAAGGAAAACTGTTCACAAAAAACACACAAAAAATATCCCTCCGCCAGTCTCTGTATTGTCTATGGCAAGGGAAAATAGATAGCGTCCAGTTTACAATGCCTACAGCTTCCACACGATGTCGCCAGTCTTGGCAATTGGGTTGAAGTTTATCCTTGGTGAAATGAAAGGTTTTGGAAAAGTGCTTTTTCCTGGATCAGACGGGCTTCATAAATGGACATTTTGGGTATACATGGACGGATTTAATCGAAAAAAAGACCCAATTGTGATGTTTATGGGACATATAGGAGTGCCAACAAAGAAGCTCGTCAAAGGTAATGAATGTTTTATATTTTATTTCTGCGTTTTGTGTAGCGCCGGCTACGCTAATTCTTTTGTTTGCGTCCCCTTTAGGTATTTCGGGGGTTGCATGCTATCAGATAATAGCTTCTCATGCTTTCGCCGAAAAGCATTTTAAAAATCTGACATGTTGGCTAGATTCACAACGAGTGTAGCTTTAATTGAGTACCCTGCATGTGTGTTTTAATGAAAGTTTGAGTTGTATCGAGTACTATTAGTTGTCACTCTGAAATTTCCGCTGATGTTGATCCCTGTACAGGGACAGCAGCCATAAAGGGGCCAGAAGTATACAGAATGGTGTCGTCTACGTAGAGGTGGATCAGAGAATCACCATTAGCAAGAGCGACATCATTGATGTATACAGAGAAGAGAGTCGGCCCGAGAATTGAACCCTGTGGCACCCCCATAGAGATGGCCAGAGGTCCGGATAAAAGGCCCTCCGATTTGACACATAGAACTCGTATCAGAGAAGTAGTTGGTAAACCAGGCGAGGCAATCATTTGAGAAACCAAGGCTGTCGAGTCTGCCAATAAGAATGTGGTGATTGACAGAGTCAAAAGCCTTGGCCAGGCCGATGAATACGGCTGCACAGTAATGTCTCTTATTGATGGCGGCTATGATGTCGTTTATGACCTTGACCGTGGCTGAGGTGCACCCATGACCAGCTCTGAAACCAGATTGCATAGCGGAGAAGGTACGGTGGGATTTGAAATGGTCGGTAATCTGTTTGTTAACTTGGCTTTCGAAGACCTTAGAAAGACAGGGTAGGATATATATAGGTCTGTAGCAGTTTGGGTCTAGAGTGTCACCCCCTTTGAAGAGGGGGATGACCGCAGCAGCTTTCCAATCTTTGAGAATCTCAGACGATACGAAAGAGAGGTGAGGCTAGTAATAGGGGTTGCAACAATTTCGGCAGATCATTTTAAAAAGAGAGTGTCCAGATTGTCTAGCCCGACTGATTTGTTGGGGTCCAGATTTTGCAGCTATTTCAGAACATCAGCTATCTGGATTTGGGTGAAGGAGGAATGGTGGGGGCTTTGGTGGGTTGCTGTGGAGCGTGCCGGGCAGTTGACCGGGGTAGGGGTAGCCAGGTGGAAAGCATGGCCAGCCGTAGAGAAATACTTCTTGAAATTCTCAATTATAGTGGATGTATCAGTGGTAACAGTGTATCCTTGCCTCAAAGCAGTCGGCAGCTGGGAGGAGGTGCTCTTATTCTCCATGGACTTATAGTTTCCCAGAACCTTTTTGAGTTTGTTCTACAGGATGCAAATTTTTGTTTGAAAAAGCTGCCTTAGCTTTCCTAAATGCCTGTGTATATTTGTTCCTAACCTCCCTGAAAAGTTGCATATCACGGGGGCTATTCGATGCTAATGCAGAATGCCACAGGATGTTTTTGTGCTGGTCAAGGGCAGACAGGTCTGGAGTGAACCAAGGACTATATCTATTCCTAGTTCTACATTTGTTGAATGGGGCATGCTTATTTAAGACGGTGAGGAAGGCACTTTTAAAGAATAACCAGGCATTCTCTACTGATGGGATGAGGTCAATGTCATTCCAGGATACCCCAGCCAGGTAGATTAGAAAGGACTGCTCGCAGAAGTGTTTTATGGAGCGTTTGACAGTGATGAGGGGTGGTCATTTGGTCGCAGACCCATTACGGATGCAGGCAATGAGGCAGTGATCGCTGAGATCTTGATTGAAAACAGCAGAGGTGTATTTGGAGGGCGAGTTAGTTAGGATGATATCTATGAGGGTGCCCGTTTTTACGGATTTGGGGTTGTATCTTTTAGGTTCATTGATAATTTGTGTGAGATTGAGGGCATCAAGCTTAGATTGTAGGATGGCCGGAGTGTTAAGCATGTCCCAGTTTAGGTCACCTAGTAGCACGAGCTCAGAATATAGATAGGGGGCAATCAATTCACATATTTTGTTGAGGGCACAGCTGGGGGCAGAGGGTGGTCTATAGCAAGCTGCAACAGTGAGAGACTTGTTTCTGGAAAGGTGAATTTTTAAAAGTAGAAGCTCGAATTGTTTTGCTACAGACCTGGATAGTAAGACAGAACTCTGCAGGCTATCTTTGCAGTAGATTGCAACACCGCCCTCTTTGGCAGTTCTATCTTGGCGGAAAATGTTATAGTTAGGGTTGGAGATTTCAGGGGTTTTGGTGGTTTTCCTAAGCCAGGATTCAGACACGGCTAAGACATCCGGGTTGGCAGAGTGTGCTAAAGCAGTGAGTAAAGCAAACTTAGGGAGTAGGCTTCAAATGTTAACATGCATGAAACCAAAGCTTTAACGGTTACAGAAGTCAACAAATGAGAGCACCTGGGGAGTGGGAGTGGAGCTAGGCAATGCAGGACCTGGATTAACCTCGACATCACCAGAGGAACAGAGGAGGAGTAGGATAAGGGTACGGCTAATGGCTATACGAACTGGCCTTCTAGCACATTCGGAACAGAGAGTAAAAGGAGCAGGTTTCAGGGAACGATAGCATAGATTCAAGGAATAGTGTACAGACAAAGGTAAGGTAGAATGTGAGTACATTGGAGGTAAACCTGGGCATTGAGTAATGATGGGAGAGATATAGTCTCTAGAGACGCTTAAACCAGGTGATGTCATCGCATATGTAGGAGGTGGAAGAACATGGTTAAGGCATATTGAGCAGGGCTAGAGGCTCTACAGTGAAATAAGACAGTAATCACTAACCAGGACAGTAATGGACGAGGCATATTGATATTAGAGAGAGGCATGCGTAGCCAAGTGAACATATGGGTCCAGTGAGTGGTTGGGCTGGCTGGGGACATGGCGATTCAGACAGTTAGCAGGCCGGTGCTAACAAGCTAGCAGTTAGTTGGCCGGGGCTAACAAGCTAGCAGTTAGCAGACCGGGGCTAGCAAGCTAGCTGTTAGCAGATTAGGTTAGCAGCAAGCAGTTAGCAGGCCGGGGCAAGCAAGCTAGCAGTTAGCAGACCAGGGCATGCAAGCTAGCAGTTAGCAGACTGGGGCTAGCAAGCTAGCAGTTAGTAGGGGCTAGCAAATTAGCAGAAGGGCCTTTGGGGGACGTCGCGATGGAGGTAAGTCTGTTTTTGCCTCTTCGTGCGGTGACGTCGATAGACCAGTCGTGGATTAGTAGGGTTCCAAGTAGCTCTAGGTAGCTAGCAGGCCGCGGTTAGCAGAATGGGCCTTCAGTGGATGTCGCGCCTGAGGGGTCTGTTGGATTCCTCGGGCAGATTATGTCGGTATTCCTGTCGTAGAGGATCGGCGTGGTTCTGTGCCCTGTACCGGCAGTAGAAGGGGTCCAGATATTGTAGCCCAGGAGTGGGCTTCGGTGGTAGCCCAGGAGCCCTAGCCAGGCTAGCTTCAGGCTATTTGGTTTTTGCTCCAGGATGGAAACGCTAGCCAGGAGTAGTCACCTGGGTTTGCGGTTAGCTAGTTGCAAAGATCCAGATGAAAATGTTAAGAGTTTGCGGTAGGAATCTGGGGATATGGAGAGAAAAAAATAGGTACATTATGCTCTGGTTTGAGTCACGTTGTACAAACTGGCGAGAGCTTTCCGAGCTAAAGGTTCGCTGATGACCGCTTAGCAGTGGTTTCCTGACTGATAGCTGGTAGGTAGTTAGCTGGCTAGCTTCAGTTGAGGGATTCCAGATCAGAAGTAAATAGAAATACTTTATAAACAGATCCATGCCACATTGGGTGAGGCGGGTTGCAGGAGAATATTTAGAAGTTGAGATTTAGGAAAATATTTTTAAAAGATATGCGAAGATAAAGATAATAACAAGGGACACGACATGACAAAGACGTCTGACTGCTACGCCATCTTGGATTTTGTTGTGTCCATTATCCTAAGTGGATAATGGAAACACTTCAACTAATGTGTTGCTATTTAGCACTAGTTCTTTTTTAGGTGTGATGTCATTACATCCAGGTGTTTTTATCAACACAAGACAGTTGAATGGAAATGCACCACAGCAGGCAACTGTCACATCTATCTTCTATGCGAACTTTCTACATTTCGACCAAAAATCCCTGGACAAGGTAATGGAAACATAGCTAGTAGAACTGGTGCCTCTCCTTCTGTCTATCACAAGACATTTTGTGTATTTTATTTGTGATGGAAAGCTTGAATAACTTAGATTTTTCATGCAATATTGTGTCTGCCCTACTCTTTCAAAGCATAAACACAAGCGGTGTTGGAGTCAAGCATTAGCTACAGTGCTTTCAGAAAGTATTCACACCCCTGAGTTTTTTCAAAATTTGTTGTGTTACAAGTTGGGATTAAAATGGATTTAATTGTCATTTTTTGTCAACGATCTACACAAAATACTCTATAATGTGAAAGTGGAAGAAAAATTCTAACACTTGTAAGAAATATATGAAAAATAAAACTACTCAAATCAAATCGTATTGGTCACATGCACATATTTAGCAGACGTTATTGCAGGTGTAGCGATATTCTTGTGTTCCTAGCTCCAACAGTGCAGTAATATCTAACAATTCACAACAACACACAAATCTAAAAGTAAAAGAATGGAATTAAGAAATATATAAATATTAGAACCAACAATATCGGAGTGGCATTGACTAAAATACAGTAGAATAGTATACAGTATGTAAACATTATTAAAGTGGCCAGTGATTCCATGTCTACGTATATAGGGCAGCAGCCTCTAAGGTGCAGGACTGAGTAACTGGGTGGAAGCTGCCTAGTGATGGCTATTTAACAGTCTGATGGCCTTCGTCACCACACTGTCTGTGTGGGTGGACCATTTCAGATTGTCAGTGATGTGTATGCCGAGGAACTTGAAGCTTTCCACCTTCGCCGTGCTTTTCTCCACTGTTTACTGAAGTCCACGATCAAATCAAATCAAATGTATTTATATAGCCCTTCGTACATCAGCTGATATCTCAAAGTGCTGTACAGAAACCCAGCCTAAAACCCCAAACAGCAAGCAATGCAGGTGTAGAAGCACGGTGGCTAGGAAAAACTCCCTAGAAAGGCCAAAACCTAGGAAGAAACCTAGAGAGGAACCAGGCTATGTGGGGTGGCCAGTCCTCTTCTGGTTGTGCCGGGTGGAGATTATAACAGAACATGGCCAAGATGTTCAAATGTTCATAAATGACCAGCATGGTCGTATAATAATAAGGCAGAACAGTTGAAACTGGAGCAGCAGCACGGTCAGGTGGACTGGGGACAGCAAAGAGTCATCATGTCAGGTAGTCCTGGGGCATGGTCCTAGGGCTCAGGTCCTCCGAGAGAGAGAAAGAAAGAGAGATCAGCTCCTTTGTTTTGTTGACGTTGAGGGAGAGGTTATTTTCCTGGCACCACTCCGCCAGAGCCCTCACCTCCTCCCTGTGGGCTGTCTCATCATTGTTGGTAATCAGGCTTAGTACTGTTGTGTCATCTGCAAACCTGATGACTGAGTTGTAGGCATGCGTAGCCACCCAGTCATGGGTGAACAGGGAGTACTGGAGGGGTCTGAGCATACACCCTTGTGGGGCCTCTGTGTTGAGATTCAGCATAGCGGAGCTGTTGTTTCCTACCTTCACCACCTTGGGGCGTTGGGGCAGTAAGCAAATTGAAGTGTGTCTAGGGTTTCAGGTAAGGTGGAGGTGACATGATCCTTAACCAGCCTCTCAAAGCACTTCATGATGACATAAGTCAGTTACCTTTGCTTTCTTGGGTACAGGAGCAATAGTGGACATCTTGAAGCAACTTGGGACAGCAGACTGGGATAGGGAGAGATTGTCCGTAAACATTCCAGCCAGCTGGTCTGCGCATGCTCTAAGGACGCGGCTTGGGATGTCGTCTGGCCTGGCAGCCTTGGGAAGGTTAACGCGCTTAAATGTCTTACTAACTTTGGCCACGGAGAACGAGAGCCCACAGACCTTGGGAGCAGGCCGCGTCGGTGGCACTGTATTAACTTCAAAGCGGGCGAAGAAGATATTTAGCTTGTCTGGGAGCAAGACGTCGGTGTCCGTGACGTGGCTGGTATTCCTTTTGTAATCCGTGATTGTCTGTAGACCCTGCCACATACTTCTCGTGTCTGAGCTGTTGAAATGTGACTCCACTTTATCTCTATACTGACACTTTGTCTGTTTGATTACCTTACAGAGGGAATAACTACATTGTTTGTATTCGACCATATTTCCAGTCACCTTGCCATGGTTAAATGCGGTGGTTCACGCTTTCAGTTTGCGCTTTCAGTAATATACAGTATCTTGATTACAGAAGTATTCACCCCCAGAGTCAATACATGCTTTGCACACCAGGATTGTACAATATTTGCACAATATTCTTTAAAAAAATATTCAAGCTCTGTCATGTTGGTTGTTGATCATTTCTAGACAGTCATTTTCAAGTCTTGCAATTGATTTTCAAGCTGATTTAAATCAAAACGGTACCTAGGCCACTCAGGATCATCTTGATAAGTATATATTTGGCCTTGTGTTTTAGGTTATTGTCCTGCTGAAAGGTGAATTTGTCTTCCAGTGTCAGTTGGAAAGCAGATTGAACCAGGTTTTCCTCAAGGATTTTGCCTGTGCTTAGCTCTATTCTGTTTATTTTTATCCTAAAGAAAACTCCTTAGTCCTTGCCTTTGACAAGGATACCCATAACATGATGCAGCCACCACCATGCTTGAAAATATGAAGTGGTTCTCACTGATGTCTTGTGTTGGATTTGCCCCAAACATAATGCTTTGTATTCAGGACATAAAGTAAATGTATTTGCCACATTTTTGTTTTTGTTTTACTTTAGTGCCTTATTGCAAATAGGGTGCATGTTTTGGAATATTTTTATTCTGTATAGGCTTCCTTCTTTTCACTCTGTCACTTAGGTTAGTATTGTGTAGTAACTACAATGTTGTTGATCCGTCCTCAGTTTTTTCTTATAACAGCCATTGAACTCTGCAACTGTTTTAAATTCCCTATTGGCCTCATGGTGAAATCCCTGAGCGGTTTTCTTCCTGTCCGGCAACTGAGTTAAGAAGGATGCCTGTATCTTTGTAGTGACTGGGTGTATTGATACATCAGCCAAAGTGTAATTAATAACTTCACCTTGCTCAAAGGGATATTCAATGTCTGTTTTTTATTTTTTTATTTTTCAATAGGTGCCCTTCTTTGCAAGGCATTGGTAAGCCTTCCTGGTCATTGTGGTTGAATCTGTGTTTGAAATTCACTGCTCAACTAAGGGACCTAACAGATAATTGTATGTGGGGGCTACAGAGATGGGTAGTCATTCAAAAATCATGTAAAAAGGCACTATTATTGCAAAGTATTATGTCAATGCAACGTATTATGTGACTTGTTCAGCACATTTTTACTCCTAAACTTATTTAGGCTTGCCATAACAAAGGGGTTGAATACTTATTGACTCAAGACATTTCAGATTTTCATTTTTAATAAATTTGTAAAAATGTCTAAAATCATAATTTCACTTTGACATTGAGGTATTATGTGTATGCCAGTGACACAAAATATAACATTTGATCCATTTTAAATTTAGTCTGTAACACAATAACATTTGGAAAAAGTCAAGGGGTGTGAATACTTTCTGCAGACACTATATCTAGCTTCAAACAGATTCAACTTGATTCACTGAAGCATTCAATGACATTTGTCTCAGTGTTAAAAAGCTGTTGCGCTCCACTGAACATAACCTGGGTGTCTTTATTGTAAAGTTTCTAGTTGGTACTGTTGGTGGTACAGGGCAATGTTTCCTCTTTGCTGTCTTTCACCTGTCGTTCATTTGTACCGTCACATTCTCCAGTGAAAACATTCTGGGGGTTACTGTACACAGACCTGTCAATGCTTCACCTGGCTCAGTAAACACAAAATGACTGTGTGTGCATCCCAAATGGCACCCTATTCCCTATATAATGCACTACTTTTGACCAGGGCCCTGGTCATGTCTTTACCTCAACCTAAATGTTCTTTTTTGGCAAGGCTCATTTTCAAATAATGATTATACCGTTAAATAATATTATTCCAGCCTGAGCTTTTCCGTGTAATAAAACAATGGTTCAACTTTATTCCTATGCAATTACAGGAATAGGCTAACATACAGTACAGCGTTACTACACAGGTATAGAGCATTAAAACATTAACTGTTTTGTTGAGTTTAATTATTAAAGACACCCTATACCTCCATGATTGTTTTTAAAGTTACATGTTTAGGCTAAATGTCTTACTCATGAGAAACAAGAACAACAATACTCTTCTCTTTCATTCTATTTTCCCTCTCCTCTCAGTCTGTCAACTAGCACTCAAATTTCAAAGCAGAAAATTATTCTTGTACCTCAGGCATATCAGCATTTGCTAGCAATTTGGGAGAGATGTTTGTTCACCGATCTTCACAGATGAAGATTGTGTTTC
The DNA here is from genome assembly GCF_002021735.2 of Oncorhynchus kisutch. Taxonomy (NCBI): domain Eukaryota; kingdom Metazoa; phylum Chordata; class Actinopteri; order Salmoniformes; family Salmonidae; genus Oncorhynchus; species Oncorhynchus kisutch. Next base: position 20,607,806 of record NC_034186.2, on the reverse strand, counting down.
ACTAAAGGGATGGCGGAGCCAAGCGTAATTCTGGACAGCTGCCTGTTCTTAGCCAACCTGAGTCCAGACTTGATTTGAAAATAGACCATTATGTAAAAACTAAGTAAACGTTTAGAGATGAGTGCATTTAACCTTTCTCCTAGTCTTTAAGCTTTTTGGCAGACAAGCCAAAGAAACAAAGTTGAGCAGGCTAACCCAGCTGTGGCCTAACATCCTCAAACAACAGATCTTGTGAGAGCAACTCGACCACCTCACAATCCCTCTCCTGATTTTACGGTACATGTACGCCAACCCCTATTTTGTTCTAGCAGCTTGTTCTACATCCTACTACTAGGTCACATTCCAAGCCAGGCCACGATCACTGCCAGGTCATCATGTTATGTGAGGTTCTAAATCAACTAAACGTAATTTAGGCTTCTAAGTCTTGAGTGGATTCTTGGCCCCAACGTGTAATGGTTGCGTGTCAGAGATAAACACTAGGCAAGCCCTGGAGCTGTTGTCAGAGGACAGACTAGGATCCCCTAGCAACATCATAATTCACACGGGCACAAATGACCTGAGAGCCCAGCAGGAAAGGGTGGCAACAGCACTCAAGGGAGTGATTGAAAAAGCTTCTTCTCCACCCTGCTACCACGAACAGACTTTCACTCTGCCGCCATACAGCGGGTGAATGCAAGCATTTCGCGAAACTGTGCCTCAAAACCGAATGTCTACCTGGCCCACCACTCCACCCTGGACTTGGAAAAGCCTTGTCGACCAGGTCCACCTCTACAAGGCAGCAATCCCACCTTTTGTCAGGACCCGAAGGACGTCACCCTCAACCGTAGCCCCAGCACCTCACACAGGAGCAAAAGAGCAATGAACACCCCGCCCAGACCACCGAGACCCCCTCTCAGACCAGCAAGATCCCCTCTCGAAGGACCTGAACCGAGAGAACCCATGCCAAGAGGACCTACACCCAGACCACAGCCTCACCAGCCACACCCCTACCTGCTAAGACCACCCCAAGCAAACCCTGGCCAAACCCTATATATGCCCCCCATATGAGACCTATGCCCCTTCTTCCCACCCCATGCCCCCCGCCCCTGCGGAAAGGACCTCAACATGACAGCAGGACATATGCCCAGGCCGTGAGCAGAGCAACAGGCCCAACCCCCACTATTACACCCGCTCAAGCCCCATCCTGCGACCTAAGAGGTATGTATCAGATGTTAAACACGCTCTGCTCACACCTACTGTGATGGTCCAGGCCTAAACCAGACAAAAACAACACTAGACACTATGGAACACAAATATTTTACTATCTCATCCTGGAATATACAAGGTCTGAGGTCATCTGCCTTTGGCTTAAAGAGCAGAAACCCAGACTTCATCAAATAAATTGGAAATACAGACATTGTCATCCTACAAGAAACATGGTGTAGAGCTGGTAGTCCCATCCACCAAACTACCAGGTGTGAAACAGCGAAGAGACTCAGGAGGCATGCTAATTTGGTATAGAGTGGGTTAGGTCTGCTCTATTAAAAAAACAGGAACATTTGACATCTGGCTAGAAATTAATGAGGAAATGATCTCAACAGAGAAAAATGTCCTCATGTTAAATGTCCTTGTGTGTTACCTATATCCCCCCAATAGAATCCCCATACTTGAACGATGACAGCTTCTCCATCCTAGAGGCGGAGATCAACAATTTCAGGCCCAGGGACATGTACTAGTCTGTGGCTACCTAAATGCCAGAACTGTACAATAATCTGACACCCTCAGCACACCGGTGGACAAACACCTACCTGGAGGTGACAGCATTCCCTCCCCCATATGGCACCCTAGACACAACTATGACAACATAACCAACAAAAACGGGTCACAACTCCTGCAACTCTGTTGGACGCTGGGTATGTACATAGTCAATGGTAGGCTTTGAGGGGACTCCTATGGTAGGTGCACCTATAGTTCATCTCTTGGCAGTAGTACTGTAGACTACTTTATCACTGACCTCAACTCAGAGTCTCTTAGAGCATTCACAGTCAGTCCACTGACACTCCTATCAGATCACAGCAAAATCACACTCTACTTGAACAGAGCTATGCTCAATCATGAGGCATCAAAGCCAAAGGAACTGAATACTATTAAAAAATGCTATAAATGGAAGAGAAATCGTGTGGAAACCTAACAAAAAACATTTAGGCAACAACAAATTCAATCCCTTCTAGACAATTTCCCGGACAAAAGGTTTCAATGGAATAATGAAGGTGTAAACTTGGCAGTAGAAAACCTAAACAGTATATTTCACCTCTCAGCTTCTATATCAAATCTAAACATTTCAAGCAGACAACCTAAGAAAATGAATAACAATGACAAATGGTTTGATAAAGAATGCGAAAACTGTCACACCCTGATCTGTTTCACTTGTCCTTGTGCTTGTCTCCACTCCCTCTAGGTGTTGCCCATCTTCCCCACTTATCCTCTGGGTATTTATACCTGTGTTTTCTGTCTGTCTGTGCCAGTTCGTCTTGTTTGTTCAAGCCAATCAGCGTTTTGTGTCTCAGCTCCTGCGTTTTCCAGTTTCTCTTTTCTCGCCCTCCTGGTTTTGACCCTTGCCTGTTTTGACTCCGCGCCATGACTGACCCAGCACACTTGGACCAGCTCCGCAATGCCATCTCCTCCCAAGGAGCCAGCATTGGTAAGCACAAGGAGTTTCTTTGCGATGTGATGCAAGGGTTCCAGGCCGTGGCCGAACGTCATGACCTAGCCTTGGACGCATTGCGGGAGTAATTCCGTGGGTTGCCTACTAGGCAGCCTACCACGACGGTAACCTCCCAGCCCCTCTGTAACCCGGCTGGTAGCAGCGCCGTCACCCCGCTTACCTCCCCCAGAGCCCTACGATGGAGATTCCAGAACCCGCCGGGCCTTTCTCTCCCAGTGCTCTCTCTTTTTTGAGCTGCAGAGCTTCTTCATTCCCCTCGGACCGCTTGAAGATAGCGTACATTATTACGCTCATGTCCAGGAGGGCACTAGCCTGGCCACGGTGGTGTGGGAGCAAGAATCCGCCATTTGCCTCAGTCTGGAGGTATTCGTGGCGAAGGTGAGAAAAGTTTGAGGCTCCGGTGTCCAGGAGAGAGGCTGCCCGGAAGTTGCTTCGGCATGACACCCTCAGTGTGGCAGACTATGCGGTGGAGTTCTAGCAGTGGAGAGTAGCAGCAGAGAGTACCTGGAACCGCTGTTTGACATTTTCCTGCACAGATTATCGGAGGAGGTAAAGGATGAGCTGGCAGCCCAAGAACTACTGACGGATCTCGACTCGCTCATCGCTTCAACCATCCGGATCGATGGTCGGCTACGGGAACCTAGGAGGGAGAAGCGGTCCGATTGCGTACTCAGGGATCTCACCTTGCAGCTGATGAGTTACCAGCGTCTTCGTCCCGAGAGGATCCGAGCATACCCTAGTCCTCCATGAGCCCCCGGAGACTGCTAATTCACCTCTTCCCGAGCCGATGCAGCTCGGCAGGTGCTAGGCTGTCTCCAGCCGAACGGGTACGCAGACTTGAGACCCAGAGTTGTCTGTATTGCGGTACTGATGAGCATTTTGTGCCTACCTGTCCCTTCAAGAGACCTAGCTCATTCGTTGGAGTGAGTACACTGGTGGGTCCTAAAGATAATTGTTATTGTCCCCTTACTCGCCCCCCTCTCCATGTCACCCTGCTGTTGGGCGACCAGTCCAAGCTTCCAGGTACTCATCGATTCGGGGGCCGATGTGAGTCTCATGGACGTTACCCTGGCATCCGAGCTGGGCATCCCCACTCAACCCCTCTCCATTCCCATGGGTGTTTGAGCGCTGGACAAACACCAGGCCACCCCCGTCAACCTACAAGTGTCGGGGAACCACAGCAAGATGATCCAATTCCTGCTGGTTGAGTCTCTACAGATTCCCATGGTATTTGGATTTTCTTGGCTCCAACGACACAATCCCTCCATTGACTGGGCTACTGGTGCCATCGTGGGCTGGAGCCCGTCCTGCCACACTCATTTCCTGAAGTCAGCTCTACCTGCCCCGGGATGTCTTCCTGGGGACTTGGAAATTGCCCCGGACCTCTCCGCCAGCTTCGCGGAGTACCAGGACCTGCGGGAGGGGTTCAATAAGGCCCGGGCCACTTCGTTTCCACAGCACCGACCGGTATCCAGGAAGGTCAAGCCTGAGGCGCTGGCACGCCACTATAGTGCCACGGCTACACCCCTGGAATCTGAGACCTTTCCCCCCACCTCCAAGATCATTAGCTCCTTTGCTGTTTGTCCTCTGTTGCCCAGTACCCTCCGTATTTTTCCTACTTTTTCTGTGTCTAGAGTCAAAACCATGTCTCACTGCCCCTTGTCTTGTTTTTAGGCCCATCCCTCCCATCCCATCCCGCCTGCCAGCGTATACGGTGAGACGCCTCCTGAGGGTTCAACCACAGAGCAGGGGTTTCCAGTACCTGGTTGACTGGGAGGGTTATGGCACTGAGGAGAGGTGATGGGTTCCAGCTAAAGACATCTTGGACCCGGCCCTCATCATCGACTTTCACCGTCGGCACCCCAGTCAACCAGGTAACCGCCCAGGTGGAACGCCAGGTGGCGTCCCTAGTTTCTGTTTCACTTGTGGGTATTTATACCGGTGTTTTCTGTCTGTCTATGCCAGTTCGTCTTGTTTGTTCAAGCCAACCAGCGTTTTGTGTCTCAGCTCCTGCTTTTTCCAGTTTCTCTATTCTCGCCCTCCTGGGGTTTGACCCTTGCCTGTCCTGACTTCGAGCCCACCTGCCTGACCACTCTGCCTGACCCTGAGCCTGTCAGCATTCTGGAGTCGCCTCTTCACTGTTGACGTTGAGACTGGTGTTTTGCGGGTACTATTTAATGAAGCTGCCAGTTGAGGACTTGTGAGGCGTCCGTTTCTCAAACTAGACACTAATGTACTTGTCCTCTTGCTCAGTTGTGCACCGGGCCTCCCACTCCTCTTTATATTCTAGTTAGGGCCAGTTTGCACTGTTCTGTGAAGGGAGCAGTACACAGCGTTGTACGAGATCTTCAGTTTCTTGGCAATTTCTCACATGGAATAGCTTTCATTTCTCAGAACAAGAATAGATAAATATATTTTTGTTCTGGTCATTTTTAGCCTGTAATCGAACCCACAAATGCTGATGCTTCAGATACTCAACTAGTCTAATGAAGGCCAGTTTTATTGCTTCGTTAATTAGCACAACAGTTTTCAGCTGTGCTAACATAATTGCAAAAGGATTTTCTAATGATCAATTGGCCTTTTAAAATTATAAACTTGGATTAGCTAACACACCGTGCCATTGGAACACAGGAGTGATGTTTGCTGATAATGGGCCTCTGTACGCCTATGTGGATATTCCATAAAAAATCTGCCGTTTCCAGCTACAATAGACATTTACAACATTAACAATGTCTACACTGTATTTCTGATCAATTTGATGTTATTTAAATGGACAAAAAAATTGCTTTTCTTTCAAAAACAAGGACATTTCTAAGTGACCCCAAACTTTTGTACGGTAGTGTACATGTGGGTAGTCTTAAAGTGACTATGCAGAGATAACAACAGAGAGTAGAAGTGGTGTAAAAGGTGGGGCAATGCAAATAGTCTGGCTAGCCATTTGATTAGGTGTTCAGGAGTCTTATGGCTTGGGGGTAGAAGCTGTTTAGAAGCCTCTTGGACCTAGACTTGGCGCTCCGGTACCGCTTGCCGTGCGTTAGCAGAGAGAACAGTCTATGACTAGGGTGGCTGGAGTCTTTGACAGTTTTTAGGGTGTTCCTCTGATACCACCTGGTATAGAGGTCCTTGATGGCAGGGATCTTGGCCCCAGTGATGTACTGGGCCGTTCGCACTACCCTCTGTAGTGCTTTGCGGTCAGAGGCCGTGCAGTTGCCATACCAGGCAGTAATGCAACCAGGATGCTCTCAATGGTGCAGCTGTAGAACCTTTTGAGGATCTGAGGACCCATGCCAAATCTTCAGTCTCCTGAGGAGGAATAGGTTTTTTAAATCAATAGAATCTAAACACTTCTGTGAAAATTGGAAAACTCTAAACAACAAACGAAGAGTTATCTATCCAAAATTGAGATTTATGGATAATCCACTTCTCCAATCTGTTTGGCTCCATAACAAAAGAACAAACAGCTAAAACATATACATGATCAAATACAAATCTTAGAATCAACCAAAGACTACCAGAACCCACTGGATTCTCCAATTACATTGCATGAACTACAGGAAAAAATACAAACACAGCAACCCAAAAAGGCCTGTGGGGTTGACATTTTTAAATATACCGACCACAAATTCCAATTGGCTATATTTAAACTCTTTAACATCATCCTCAGCTCTTCCCCGATATTTAGAACCATCACCCCAATCTATGAAAGTGGAGACAAATTTGACCCCAATAACTGGTTCAACAGCAACCTTGGAAAAATCCTCTGCATTATCGTTACAATTCCTCAGCCAAAACAATGTACAGAAGCAAATGCCAAATTGGCTTTTTACCAAATTACAATATGACAGACCACGTATTCACCCTGCACACCCTAATTGGCAAACAAACAAGCCAAAACAAAGATGAAGTATTCCCATGCTTTGTTGACTTCAAAAAAGCTTGAGACTCAATTCGGCATGTGGGTCTGCTATACAAATTGATGGAGTGGTGTTGGTGTAAAACATAAAACTGGCAAAAAACACATTCCTTTCCACAGGGCCAGGGGGTGAGACAGGGATGCAATTTAAGCCCCACTCTCTTAAACATATATATCAATGAATTGGCAAGGGCACTAGAACAGTCTGCAGCACCTGGCCTCACCCTACTAGAATCTGAAGTCAAATGTCTACTGTTTGCTGATATGGTGCTCCTGTCCCCAACCAAGGAGGGCCTACAGCAGCACATAGATATTCTGCACAGATTGTCAGACCTGGGCCCTGACAGGAACTCTCAGTAAGAAAAAAAATAATGGTGTTCCAAAAAAGGTCCAGTTGCCAGGACCACAAATCAAAATTCCATCTAGACACAGTTGCCCTAGAGCACACAAAAAAACGAAACATACCTCGGCCTAAACATCAGCGCCACAGGTAACTTCCACAAAGCTGTGAACAATCTGAGAGACAAGGCAAGAAGGGCCTCTATCCCATTGAAAGGAACATAAAATTCAACATACCAATTAGAATCTGGCTAAAAATACTTGAATCAGTTATAGAACCCATTGCCCTTTATGGTTGTGAGGTCTGGGGTCCGCTCACCAACCAAGAATTCACAAAATGTGACAACCAAATTGAGACTCAGCATGTGTAATGAAAACGAGGGAGACAGAGAGCTGGTTTCAAGCACAGAGCGCAGCAGGTTTTTAATGAAAGGAACCTTAGGAGTAGGCAGATAGCTGGGTCCAGGCAGAAGGTCCACAAATGGCAAGAGTACAGGCAGGGAATAGGCATTAGGTTAGGAATTAGGAAAAACGATTCCAAAACCTTCCATAACAAAGTCATCACCTACAGAGAAATGAACCTGGAGAAGAGCCCTCTAAGCAAGCTGGTCCTGGGGCTCTGTTCACAAACAGACCCCACAGAGCCCCAGGACAGCAACACAATTACACCCAAACAAATTATGAGAAAACAAAAATAGAATAACTTGACACATTGGAAATAATTTACCAAAAAACTGAGCAAACTGGAATGCTATTTGGGACTAAACCGAGAGTACACAGTGGCAGAATACCTGACCACTGACCCAAAATTAAGGGAAGCTGTGACTATGTACAGACTCAGTGAGCATAGCCTTGCTATTGAGAAAGGCCGCCAAAGGCAGACATGGCTCCCAAGAGAAGACATGCTATGTGCACACTCTCCACAAAATGAGGTGGAATCTGAGCTGTACTTCCTAATCACCTGCCAAATGTATGACCATATTAGAGACACATATTCCCCTCAGATTACAAAGAATTTGAAAACAAATCCCATTTTCATCAACTCCCATATCTGTTGGGTGAAATACCACAGTGTGCAATCACAGCAGCAAGATATGTGACATGTTGTCACAACAAAAGAGCAACCAGTGAAGAAGAAACACTATTGTAAATACATCATTTATTTTTCTTCATGTACTATTTGCACCTCATTACAGCACTGTATATAGACATAACATGACATTTGAAATGTCTTTATTCTTTTGGAACTTTTGTGAGTGTAATGTTTACTGTACATTTTTTATTGTTTATTTCACGTTTGTTTATTATCTATTTCACCCAATGTAAACATGTTTCCCATGCCAATAATTCTCTTAAATTGAAATGAGGTTGAATTGATTAGAATGATATTGATCGTGACTCAGAAAGTTAGACAGCTAGGTCTCTGTTCTAGCCTATCTTGGCAGATTTTTTGTTTACCCGTACATACGGCTATGTAGCCAGAACCAACATCTTTAAAACAAGAAGATTTTACATTTGTTACGGAAACTGTAGTCTAACTATGGTATGGTTCTTTTGTTATGAAAACTAAACTAAAACTAACTAAACTTTTTTGTTAACTAGGTAGTTGCCATAGTAAGAAAAGTTGTTTGGACTAGGCTGAATGTGTACTATTCACTTGTTTGGACTAGGCTGAATGTGTATTATTCACTTGTTTGGAGTAGGCTGAATGTGTATTATTCACTTGTTTGGACTAGGCTGAATGTGTATTATTCACTTGTTTGGACTAGGCTGAATGTGTATTATTCACTTGTTTGGACTAGGCTGAATGTGTATTATTCACTTGTTTGGACTAGGCTGAATGTGTATTATTCACTTGTTTGGACGAGGCTGAATGTGTATTATTCACTTGTTTGGACTAGGCTGAATGTGTATTATTCACTTGTTTGGACTAGGCTGAATGTGTACTATTCACTTGTTTGGACTAGGCTGAATGTGTATTATTCACTTGTTTGGACTAGGCTGAATGTGTATTATTCACTTGTTTGGACGAGGCTGAATGTGTATTATTCACTTGTTTGGACTTCTGAATGTCCAATTATGTGCAAACCAAACCCCCAAACCAAGCCTTTCAACTGTGTAAACTTGATAGAATTACTTCTCCGTTTAATCATTGTGTCATCTGTTTCTCCTAGTCTGAACAACAAACACTCACAGTGTCGTGTTGATCTAAGCCCTTTCACAGCTGTAACAAGTTTATTTTTATTCAGGGTTGTTGCTTTATCTCATGATTTGCACTGTGGTCCTACTTACTAGCAACACTTTACCCAGTTGGAGTTTTAACCCAGTTAGGCCAAACAGTGAATGATGATGTTGGTGGTGGTAGAGCCTAGCTGCCTAGCCTAGCTGCCTAGCCTAGCTGCCTAGCTGCCTAGCCTAGCTGCCTAGTAGCAACAGAACAGGAGATGGATGTGGTCTTGTGAGAGAGGGTGTTGGTAGTGTAAGTGGAAATAATGAGGGCAGCGGTTAATATGGCTTGTTGTTTATATCAAACCCTATGACGAACACTACTCAATCAACCACCTGTTTTCGCACTGTATTCCCCATAGAATTACTGGAACAGACTTTCCCATTCAAGTCAATGATCTGTGATGGGCGGACCAATTCTATGGTACTGTAATGTTGAGGGACCTAGCACACAAGCGTTTTGCTGCACCTTTTTGTACCTGCTGTAAACTGTGTGTGTGATGAATAAATATGGATTTGATTTGGTATTCCCTTGGATAGACGCTTGTCCAGCGTGATCTAACTTAGTACTTACAACATTAAGGTGTAACTTAACTCTTGTGTTTCATAGACAGACCTGGATAGTTTTTTCTCCTTGGGATGATTATTCCACTCAGGGAGTATAGATTCAGGTTAATAAAGCAGGAATCCATGTTGGGAGGTTTTGTAGATCTTAGGAACTCATCTGCATTTTAAAACAGCCTGGCTTTTTCATAGGACTCACTTTCAGGTGTTCTTACACTTCGTGAACAAACAACTTCATCTAGAATTGATGACAACTGCTGTAAATAGTATACCTGTCTTATCAGATGATAATAGTGGTCACTGTACTATTCAATCTACAGTATATGTTTAATTTATTGAAATACATCACCTCTCAACACTGAACTATCATTCAAGCTTCTACAGAATGTCCACCTACGGAAATACAGCATATCTTACAAAGACAATTATCTTATATTTACTTGTGTTATTGTTATAGGAAAATAATGGCTGGAAAAGTACAATGTCATTCAGTGTTTCTCTTGTATGTAAAACTTCACTTTTAATCTGTGAATTATTCACTGTCCTTTGAGAATTCTTCTTCTTTTTAATTTCATAATGAAAAGTGACAATGTGGATCATTCAAACTTATAAATGACCTTGCCATAGGAAATAAAAATGTGACATACAAAACCCCTATAGTTGACAAAAATCTACCTTGCAGTGAGGAGATATGATGTCTTTGTAAGAGCAGGACCCATGGGCTCTTCTGGCTTCCAGAATCTAGAACCCAGAATCTAGAGCTGACTTGATGAGGCTTGCTGCTTTCCCGTCAGGGAACAAACCTCTCTCAGCCCAGCAATAATATCAAGCACCTCCTCATTTGCTCCCTAACCAACCTACCCCACTTCACAGAAATGTCCTAATCCCATCAGCCTTCCATGGACCTCACCAGAGGACCCCCCCCCCCCCCCCCCCCACACACACACACACAAACACTGTGGTCTAGTCACACAGCCAGAGATCAACATACAGCTTTATCTTCCGTGTTCTTGAAGTCCGCCGACTCTTCTCTTTTTCTTTATGCTTAATTTCCATTTAAGCAGCGGTGCCTACTGAGTTCTCTGCTTCAGCAGGCAGATACCAGCACCATGAAAGAGCTGGATAACTAGAGTAACTGGAGTATTAATTAGAGGCCATAGGTCTGGTCTCTTCTGGGTCAATTTAATTTCTGACTGGCAAATGTTAAAAATCTGTCCCCCTTTGTGTTTTTTTGTGTGCTGTTTTTCAAATACAAGCTTGAACAATCCCTCTGTTTACTTCTGTTTTACAGGAAATGTTGGGTTCGAAACAATAACTGCTTTTTTAACCTGGTATTGTGAATGGAGGAAGCTTTGTTTGAGGTTAGGTTATCCTGACATCAGTAAATCAGTTAAACTGAATGACATACAGTAATTTATCGAGACACATTTTGGCTAGCCCTGGTTCTTCTGCCAGCCAGACCATTGAGGAGAGCAAGTATGATGCCCTGCTTGCTGTCCTTTTCCATCCACCATTGTTTTACTATTCCACTCCCATGAAGTAATGTAGCAGGCCTGGATCTAAAGGGCAAATAGGAAACAGTCATTGACAGATTAAAGGACGGCTACTGTGACCTCTGATATGATATAATGATTGCAGACAGACAGATAGGTTTTCATGAAGATGACGATGTGTCCACGTCGTAAGTAGGAATAACTACTGCCTCATAGTCTATGGCGTGTCCTATGACCCAGGCTGCAACAGAAAGTTCCACCAAATTAAATGTTTCTTATTGTCTTCCACTTTACAGATTGTAGTTGTTATTTTAAGCTTTATGGTACCTACGAATCTTGGTCCTCGTCTATAGATGATCCATCATTTCTCCACAGATGAATATCAAAGTAACCATTGATTACTAAACTAATTTTGTTTTAGTTTGTATTCAATCGTTTTGCGATGTTTAATTTTGTTCCTTGTTCTTTCATTATCAACGACATACTTCATCTCTCTTTCTCTCTGCCAATCTAGTGTATGACAAACAGGGATTCTTGCTGAAGCTGGGTGGTCATCTGTAAGTAGTCCCTTAATACATTATCTTATCCAGTATTGTGCTTTACCCCTTCACATTGCTTTGTGTTTTCGCTACATGATCTTCATGTATGTTTTGGGTAACCTCAACAGTCGTCAAACTGTACTTAAGTACAGTGGTGGAAAAAGTACTCAATTGTCATACTTGAATAAAAGTACAAACTAAAAGTAAATGCTATACATAAAATGTCTTATATTAGGCAAACCAAATAGCACAATGTTATTTTTTAAATGTATTTTTACGAACACTCAGACATCATGTACAAATGCAGTATTTGTGTTTAATGAGTCAGAGGCAGTAGGGAGTGTGAATTAGACCATGTTACTGTCCTACCTGAAAATTCTAAATGTAACTAGTACTTTTGGGTGTCAGGGAAAATGTATGGATTAAAAAGTACATATTTTCTGTAGGAATGTAGTGGCATAAAGGTTGTCAAAAACATAAATAGTAAAGTACAGATGCCTAACATAATTACTTAAGTAGTACTTTAAAGCATTTTTACTTCAGTACTTTACACCACTGCTGCAAAGACCATGTTACTGCTTTGAGTCATTTCGCAAGATACTTATTTTTGTGTGTTACAGTGCGTGTTTGTTCATGATTAAATTAGTTATTCGGTACCCGTCAAAAGTTTTCACACCCTTAATCATTCAAGGGTTTTTCTTTATTTTTACTATTTTCTACATTGTATAATAATAGTGAAGACATCAAAACTATGAAATAACACATATGGAATCATGTAGTTACCAAAAAGGTGTTAAACAAATCAAAATATAATGATGGACTGTTGATTCTCTTTGCTTATTTGAGCTGTTCCTTGATATAATATGGACTTGGTCTTTTACCAAATATCTTCTGTGTACCACCCCTACCCTTTCACAACACAACTGATTGGCTCAAACGCATTAAGAAGGAAAGAAATTCCACAAATGAACTTTTAACAAGGCACACCTGTTAATTGAAATGCATTCCAGGTGACGCCCTCATGAAGCTGGTTAAGAGAATGCCAAGAGTGTGCAAAGCTGTCATCAAGGCAAATGGTGGCTACTTTGAAGAATCTCAAATATAAAATATATTTGGATTTGTTTAGAGGTTTTTTGGTTACTACATGATTCCATATGTGTTATTTCATAGTTTTGATGTTTCACTATTATTCTGCAATGTAGAAAATAGTCAAATAAAGAAAAACCCTTGAATACTAAAAGTGTTTGCACTCAAAAGTGCCTGCTACTGTAAGTGGAATAGCTTATTATTATACAGTATTACAATGCTATGGTGCTGGGCCCTACCTTTCCTGATCTAGTTCCTCTGGCTGCTCGTCCAATAGCCTCTCTGTTTATTTGACTAAGCCATAGGCTCATCAGGTTATTAATGAGGTTAAAACGGCTGTTCAGAGCGGTAATTAATACCAATGTGTGTGGTACAAAAAATGTGAACCAGGCCTTCTGGCGGCTTCCCAAATGGCACCCTATTCCCTATTTATACCACTAGTGTTGACTAGGGCTCATACGGCTTCGGTCAAAAGTAGTGCACTATAAAGGGAATAGGCTGCCATTTGGAATGTAACCTCTCCCTGTGAGGTGAACTGTTTTCCGTTTTCTCACCAACGACCAGCCCCACCTCGACTAGAAACCATTTTACATTGTCAAGCCGAGTCATCTCTAAGTCTGAATAATTTTAGGGGCCTCTAGGGGTTATCTTTAGCTTGCTGGAAATGGAGGGATACTGTAACTCCTGGGATACGTCCCAAATGGCACGCTATGTGGTGCACGACTGTTGACCAGGGCTTGTAGGGCTCTGTTCAAAAGTAGTGCACTATATAGGGAATAGGGTGCTATTTTGGATGCAGATATGGTGAAATGTGAGGGATTCTTTCCACCAGTATACATTCCACAATCAACAGGTTGTCTCTCCCCCACACACACTGGCCCATGGATAGATACGTAGATACGTAGTCTGTTGAAAGGTTTTATTTGTGTTTCACTGACTCAACGAAGAGAGGTGAGAGCCTACATAAAATAAACAAAGCTTCCCTCCCTTTTTGGTGAAAGACTTGTTACTTCTGAGTTTTCACCAATTAGTTTCTTATATTTGTACATTAATTCACTGCAGCTGTTTCAGTCAAAACGGTTTTAGGGTTTAGATTTGAGATTTTTTTCTTGTTGATTTTATTAGGATTGACACCAATGGCAACAGCTAGTCTTACTGGGCAGCTAGTCTTACTATCAGTTCCACATACATGTCAGTACATACACACAACAAGTAGGTCACATGGTGGAGAGGTGTTGGGCCGTGAGGTGTTGCTTTGTTTGTTTTTTGAAACCAGGTTTGCTGTTTACTTGATCTATATGAGATGGAAGGGAGTTCCATGCAATCATGGCTCTGTATAGTACTGTAAGTTTCATTGAATTTGTTATGTACTTGGGGACTGTGAAAAGACCCCTGGTGGCATGTCTGGTGGGGTAAGTGTGTGTGTCAGTGCTGTGTGTAAGTTGACTAGACAAACAATTTTATAATTTCCATTAATGTTTCTTATAAAAACAAGAAGTGATGCAGTCAGTCTTTCCTCAACTCTTAGCCTAGAGAGCCTGGCAGCATAGTATTTATATTAGCCCTCTGATTGCAATGAAGAGCAATATGTGCCTCTCTGTTTTGGGCTAGCTGCAGCTTAATTAACTGTATCCTTCTTTGCTGCACTTGACCATATGACGGGACAATAATCAAGATAAAGTTGTAACTGGCTCAACTTTTTTAGGGTGGGGGTATCATGCTCTTATGCTTGAGCCCTAAGCTAAGTAGGGAGGCCATCTGTGCATGTCCTAACCTCTTTATGTTATCCTTTTATTCCTCCGCTTTTATTACATGAAATTAAACGTATAGGAGTTCTGATTGTTAACCCAACCTCCACAGTAGATACAGTATCTTGTACTGTTTTCTTTCAGAGTATGATATATTATGATAGAGTATGATAATGTATTGTACATTATGATAGAGTATGAGATATTATGATGGAGTATGATATATTATGATAGAGTATGATATATTATGGTAGAGTATTGTACATTATGATAGAGTATGATATATTATGATAGAGTATGATATATTATGATAGAGTATGATATATTATGGTAGAGTATTGTACATTATGATAGAGTATGATATATTATGATATATTATGATAGAATATTGTACATTATGATAGAGTATGATATATTATGATAGAATATTGTACATTATGATAGAGTATGATATATTATGATAGAGTATGATATATTTTGATAGAGTATGATATATTATGATAGAGTATCATATATTATGATAGAGGATCATATATTATAATATAGAGTATGATGTATTATGATAGAGCATTAGACAGTTAGTTGTACACAGCAATGACAGATTAAAGACATGTTAAGATATTTGTTTACAGTACAGAGCCATCAAATATTCATCAAAATGTATTTTTTGGATTCAAAGGTTCAATGATCTAGTTGTTTGTTCTTAACAGTTCCAGTTATGCAGAATGTTCCTGGTTATTTTCTTAGGCTTGTGTAGCTTTTTAGGCTTTTAGAAAGCTTCTATTCATGCTCACACACCATCTCTTCTCCTCCTCGTGTGACCTTTTCTCTGTCTCTGACCTCTCCTCTTTGCGCGACCTCTTCTCTGGCTTTGACCTCTCCTCCTTGCCGTGACCTCTTCTCTGTCTCTGACCTCTCCTCTTTGTACCACAGACCTTTGGAGCTGATGTACAAGTATGGTAATCTCAGCGAGGGAGTCTGTAAGCCTGGCTACGCAGCTGCCAAGATGACCACCATCTATCCAATGTGAGCCAAAGCTTTTTACATTTCTGATATGATGTGATATAATTAAGCAACAAGACCCGAGGGGGTGTGGTATATGGGCAATATAACATGGATAAGGGCTGTTCTTATACACAACGCAATGCTTCATTCTATAATTAGAGCAGTAAAAATGTGTTTTGTCATGCCCTGATATGCCACGGCTTTCAGCCAATCAGCATTCAGGGCTCGAACCACCCAGTTTATAATTTGGTTTATGATACATTTATGATATTATATAGTGTAATTTGGTTTATGATCCATTTATGATATTATTGTAACGGGATTCTTCCGTCGAAGGAGAGGAGGACCAAAATGCAGCGTGGTTGAAATTCATGTTTGTTTTTAATAAGAAAACTATACATATAATAAACTACAAAAACAACAACAGTCCCGTGTGGAACAAACACTGAGACAGGAACAATCATAGAATGCCCACTCAGATCACACCCTGACCAAACAAAACATACAAACATACAAAGCAAACTATGGTCAGGGTGTGACAATTATATACTTTCGTTTTTGATACATTTATGATATTATATAATTTGGTTTATGATACATTTATGATATTATATAATTTGGTTTATGATACATTTATGATATTATATAATTTGGTTTATGAGACATCGTTATAATTCAGCACCCCATGATCATTTTCTCTCCCTATTTTAGTAAAGTGTGTTACTTCAAGCTTAGTTGAGATGATGATGGCGCTACTTTGACAACGGCCTCATTCACAGTTTTCTTTCACTCTCTGACCACAGCTTTCGCTCTCATGACTCCATTCAGTTGTACTTTCTAATCCTCAGTGCCCTACTGTATTGTATATGCAACTTCATTGAGTCTCGACATCTTCACAATAAACCCACAGATTATCGTCGGCTCCATCTCAGAACCAACAGAAAGCCCCTCTCACATTGTGAGCATGAGTCGCTTCCTCCGTCCAGAAGAAGAACACAGGAAGCATAGAACTGCTGCTTTGTCTGCTGGCAGACCACTGGCCCATTGTCCGGCTCGCCCCGACTAGAGAGAGACAGCCATGGAGAGTCATAGGTGACCTGACCCCAGACGATTGGTTAGAATGACTCAGATGGTCCTCCCATTTGACAATTTAGGGGTCAAGGGTCAGGGAAGCCTCAGTGAAGATGTTGACCTTCCTGTGACTTCTGCCTCTTTGGATCTTTCTCAATCTTTCCTTGATTACTTGTGTCCTCTCTATTTGCAACCTTATCAAAAAATATTGGTAGAGAAGATCTGAAGGGGAGGGGCCTTGGATGTTCTCTTCCAATGTGTTTTGAGGAGGCAAGGAGACAGGACATGAGGAATCAAGGAAAGACAAATTGAGATATACCCTCTGCCTCTGCCTGGTGAAAGGTCACTGATTTCCTACCATCCACAGCACTGTGGAAACACATTTTCTTCCTGGTCATCCATTACAAATTTCAGACAACTCTATTTTACACATTATATATTAAAGATGTCAGATGTTTCATTAAGTTACCACTGATGTGAACTTTATTTGGTCGTTTTAATATTGGTTATTATTAAAAGGATAGTGTAATTCACTGAACGATACATATACAAATGTCTTGTCAAAGCCTGCAATTAACGATCCTGATGTGTAGTGAATGTTGACCCTGACTTATTAATGACAAGAGAAGACTATGGTCACTGAGCAATCCCGATCCAGTTCCCATTTGTGCTCTTGTCTATCTATCTCCTTCTTACACAATGTACTTTACTTATGTACCTTGTGCCATCATGGACACTAGTCCTGTCATGTGGAAATCTCCCTGTTCAGAGTGGCGTGAGAGATGGAAGATCCCATTTCCCTTTCTCAATTATTCAACACTAGATAAGGCTCCACACCATGAAAATACCTTCACCTGTGTATGGTGTTTTCTTAGGGCCTCTCTCCCTCTCTAACCACCCCCATCTCTCTGTCTCTCTCTCTCTCTAACCACCCCATCTCTCTCGCTCTCTCTATCTCGCTCCCTCTCTCTAACCACCCTATCTCTATGTCTCTGTCTCTTTCTCTCTTTCTCTTTCACTATTTTAAATAAGAGCCCCAGGATGCATCAGGCAGTCCGATGGGAGTTGGTATCTTTTTTTGGTCTGTTGTGCTGTGCGGTCGTCCCAGTGCGTGAGAGCGATGGGCCCCATCCACTTATCTGGTCTCGTTTAGCACCCTTAGACACGCAACTCCCACAATACACAGAGAGAGAGAGAGAGAAAGACCTGAAACTGACCGATATTCTACGTTGTTTTCTTCTTCTTCTCCTTATTTTTCTTCTTCCTTTTTTTCTCCTTCCTTCTTCTACTTCTTATTTTTCTTCCTTCTTCTTCTACTTCTTATTTTTCTTCCTTCTTCTTCTACTTCTTATTTTTCTTCCTTCTTCTTCTACTTCTTATTTTTCTTCTTTCTTCTTTTTCTTCTTGTTCTTCTTCTTTCTTTTTCCTCCTTCTTCTTCTTCTTCTTCTTCTTCTTCTTCAACAGTATCGCAGCACCAAGTCTTTGACCAAAAGGCTCCTTAACAGCTTCTATCCCCAAGCCATAAGACTGCTGAATAATTAATCAAATGGCCACCGGAGTATTTACATAGTCACTTCACTCCTAGTTACATGTACAAATTACCTCGACTAACCTGTACCCCCGCAAATATAGCCTCATTATTGTTGTGTTACTTTTTTATTATTTCTGACTTTAGTTTATTTGGTACATTTTTTCATAACTCTTTCTTGAACTGCACTGTTGGTTAAGAGCTTGTAAGTATTGCATTTCACAGTAAGGTCTACACTTGTTGTATTTGGCGCATGTGACAAATAACGTTTGATTTGATTCTTCTCATTATTCTTCTCCTTCTTTCTGCTTCTTCTTTCTCCTTTCTTCTTCTCTCTGAGAGACAAATTAGCAGCAGGTGAGAGGAGGATTGTCGGTATGCGACTGAGGGCCCCAAAGGAAATAGGCTCTCATTCATAAGGCCTGCCCTGCACAGCAAAGCATTACTTAATTGTTAAGCTGCAGACATTCCAGCATTCTCTGATTAGCCGTTTGTTATCTCCCGCCAGATCACAGCTAATTTGCTGTTCATTATGTGATATTACACATGAACAAAAAAACAACAGCTGCCAAGACTGAAGGGGTTGTCTGGGTTAAAGAAACACTTTCTCTGTTCTGTGTGAGGTTTCTCCATCATCTCATTTCTGGGTGAGGTTTCTCCATCATCTCATTTCTGGGTGAGGTTTCTCCATCTCATTTCTGGGTGAGGTTTCTCCATCATCCCATTTCTGGGTGAGGTTTCTCCATCATCTCTGTTCTGGGTGAGGTTTCTCCATCATCTCTGTTCTGGTGAGGTTTCTCCATCATCTCTGTTCTGGGTGAGGTTCCTCCATCATCTCTGTTCTGAGTGAGGTTTCTCCATCATCTCTGTTCTGGGTGAGGTTTCTCCATCATCTCATTTCTGGGTGAGGTATCTCCCACCATCTACAGGTGTCTTTTGTTTTGTTGAGAGGGAACTTAAATTGTGATATTACTGTATTCAGAATATTTACTAGTCTGGTAGACCAGAAACAACATTATCTCAAAGTTTTCTTTGTCAAAACTCAAAAGCTGAATGTATTATATACATGGTATGAAGTCTAACCTTTGTCAGTGGAGCAAATCATGGCTGCTTGAGTTAACATTAATTACTCATGATTTGTTTTGGCTAATTCTTCATTCTGCGTTTCTTGATTGAGTTGGAGAAAAGGTCCCATGTGAGCAGTTTCGTTTTCCTTTAGTGTTCTGAAAGTCTTAGCATGATGCCTCAGAGCAACATGCAAATAGCCATATAATCAAGAGTGTTGGCCTTGTCAGAAGCTTTGAGCAGGTTCACATACACACACACACACACACACACACACACACACACACACACACACACACACACACACATACACAAGTGGCTCTCTGGCAGGGAGACAGACATGGTTTGATCTGAGTACAATGTTTAGACCCGGAGTTCTGTAGAGCTTGTCCTGGGCTAATTGGTCCCTCTGACCAGCATCATTTTTTCTTGGTGGGGTCTTTCTCTCCTGCGATAGTGTTATCTCATCTTAAAGTATGTCCTTTTGGTCCTTTTTCATTCTGAGGATGTGAGGATGAGGCTTTATGGAAAATGTCAGTCTGAAACTCGTGGTGACACAACATCCAAGGTCATGTTCATTAGGCACCTTCGTAAGAAAACAAGGATGGACTATCTGGACTTAAGGAAGGCTCATTTTCATGTTATGTTGCACAACGTTGTAAAATGTTTGCCATTGTGTGCCCAAATGAAGAGGACCCAGGTTCCCAGTCAGTCAGAGGCCCAGTCTCAGGCTTGATATCTCAAAGTGGAGACAGATGTGAGCACTAAATAGACCAGAACATACTAAATGTTTGTTGAAACACTAAACCAACAAGAAATGAGTTAGCCTAACTGTAATTTTAATTTTACATGCAATGTTGAACATTCCCCCTCAAACTCAATCGGACTTCAGATGTACTGGGTGAAACTGCATGCGTTTCTCTAAAGGAAGAATCAAGTGGAATGGTATGTGGTCTCAGAGTGGTGCAGTACTTATTATGAGTCGTGGTAAAAGGATTACTGTTTGTAAAAACAAAAATACCCTCATTAGGTGTCTGACATATCAGTTGGCATCAGTATGTCTTTAAACTGGTGCCAGTCTATGGTTGATCCAGGTGGCAGGACACTTCTACACTGTGGTCTTGGCCCTTATGTGTATCTCGCACCTACATCACGGTCAACTACCTGTGTCACGGTTAACGGTCAACTACCTACATCACAGTCAACTACCTGCATTATGGTCAACTACCTACATCACGGTCAACAACCTGCATCACGGTCAACTACCTGCATCACGGTCAACACACTACCTGCATTACGGTCAACTACCTGCATCACGGTCAACACAGTACCTGCATTACGGTTAACTACCTGCATCACGGTCAACACAGTACCTGCATTACGGTCAACACAGTACCTGCATCAGGGTCAACACAGTACCTGCATCAGGGTCAACACAGTACCTGCATCACGGTCAACACAGTACCTGCATCACGGTCAACACAGTACCTGCATCACGGTCAACTACCTGCATCACGGTCAACACAGTACCTGCATCACGGTCAACTACCTGCATCACGGTCAACACAGTACCTGCATTACGGTCAACTACCTGCATCAAGGTCAACACAGTACCTGCATCATGGTCAACTACCTACATCACAGTCAACTCAACTACCTGCATCACGGTCAACACAGTACCTGCATTACGGTCAACACAGTACCTGCATCACGGTCAACACAGTACCTGCCCCACGGTCAACACAGTACCTGCATCACGGTCAACACAGTACCTGCATCACGGTCAACTACCTGCATCACGGTCAACACAGTACCTGCATCACGGTCAACTACCTGCATCACGGTCAACACAGTACCTGCATTACGGTCAACTACCTGCATCAAGGTCAACACAGTACCTGCAACATGGTCAACTACCTACATCACATTCAACTCAACTACCTGCATTACGGTCAACTACCTGCATCACAGTCAACTACCTGCATCACGGTCAACTACCTGCATTACGGTCAACTACCTGCATCATGGTCAACACAGTACCTGCATTACGGTCAACTACCTGCATCACGGTCAACACAGTACCTGCATCATGGTCAACTACCTACATCACAGTCAACTCAACTACCTGCATCACGGTCAACACAGTACCTGCATTACGGTCAACTACCTGCATTACAGTCAACTACCTGCATCACGGTCAACTACCTGCATGACGGTCAACTACCTGCATCACAGTCAACTACCTGCATCACGGTCAACTACCTGCATTACGGTCAACTACCTGCATTACGGTCAACTACCTGCATCACGGTCAACACAGTACCTGCAACACGGTCAAATACCTGCATCACGGGTATTTGGCCGACAGAGATGGCCGTCTCGCTTCGCGTTCCTAGGAAACTATGCAGTTTTTAGTTTTTTTGCGTGTTATTTCTTACATTAGTACCCCAGGTCATCTTAGGTTTCATTACATACAGTCGAGAAGAACTACTGAATATAAGATCAGCGTCAACTCACCATCAGTACGACCAAGAATATGTTTTTCGCGACGCGGATCCTGTGTTCTGCCTTACAAACAGTACAACGGAGCGGATCCTATGCAGCGACCCAAAAAAACGACTCCGAAAGAGAGGGAAACGAGGCGGTCTTCTGGTCAGACTCCGGAGACGGGCACACCGTGCACCACTCCCTAGCATTCTTCTTGCCAATGTCCAGTCTCTTGACAACAAGGTTGATGAAATCCGAGCAAGGGTAGCATTCCAGAGGGACATCAGAGACTGTAATGTTCTTTGCTTCACGGAAACGTGGCTCACCGGAGAGACGCTATCCGAAGTGGTGCAGCCAACGGGTTTCTCCACGCATCGCGCCGACAGAAACAAACATCTTTCTGGTAAGAAGAGGGGTGGGGGCGTATGCCTTATGGCCAACGTGACATGGTGTGATGAAAGAAACATACAGGAACTCAAATCCTTCTGTTCACCTGATTTAGAATTCCTCACAATCAAATGTAGACCGCATTATCTGCCAAGAGAATTCTCTTCGATTATAATCACAGCCGTATATATCCCCCCCCAAGCAGACACATCGATGGCTCTGAACGAACTTTATTTAACTCTCTGCAAACTGGAAACAATTTATCCGGAGGCTGCATTCATTGTAGCTGGGGATTTTAACAAGGCTAATCTGAAAACAAGACTCCCTAAATTTTATCAGCATATCGATTGCACAACCAGGGGTGGAAAGACCTTGGATCATTGTTACTCTAACTTCCGCGACGCATATAAGGCCCTGCCCCGCCCCCCTTTCGGAAAAGCTGACCACGACTCCATTTTGTTGATCCCTGCCTACAGACAGAAACTAAAACAAGAGTCTCCCACGCTGAGGTCTGTCCAACGCTGGTCCGACCAAGCTGACTCCACACTCCAAGACTGCTTCCATCACGTGGACTGGGAGATGTTTCGTATTGCGTCAGATAACAACATTGACGAATACGCTGATTCGGTGTGCGAGTTCATTAGAACGTGCGTTGAAGATGTCGTTCCCATAGCAACGATTAAAACATTCCCTAACCAGAAACCGTGGATTGATGGCAGCATTCGTGTGAAACTGAAAGCGCGAACCACTGCTTTTAATCAGGGCAAGGTGTCTGGTAACATGACCGAATACAAACAGTGCAGCTATTCCCTCCGCAAGGCTATCAAACAAGCTAAGCGCCAGTACAGAGACAAAGTAGAATCTCAATTCAACGGCTCAGACACAAGAGGCATGTGGCAGGGTCTACAGTCAATCACGGACTACAGGAAGAAATCCAGCCCAGTCACGGACCAGGATGTCTTGCTCCCAGGCAGACTAAATAACTTTTTTGCCCGCTTTGAGGACAATACTGTGCCACTGACACGGCCTGCAACGAAAACATGCGGTCTCTCCTTCACTGCAGCCGAGGTGAGTAAGACATTTAAACGTGTTAACCCTCGCAAGGCTGCAGGCCCAGACGGCATCCCCAGCCGCGCCCTCAGAGCATGCGCAGACCAGCTGGCCGGTGTGTTTACGGACATATTCAATCAATCCCTATACCAGTCTGCTGTTCCCACATGCTTCAAGAGGGCCACCATTGTTCCTGTTCCCAAGAAAGCTAAGGTAACTGAGCTAAACGACTACCGCCCCGTAGCACTCACATCCGTCATCATGAAGTGCTTTGAGAGACTAGTCAAGGACCATATCACCTCCACCCTACCTGACACCCTAGACCCACTCCAATTTGCTTACCGCCCAAATAGGTCCACAGACGATGCAATCTCAACCACACTGCACACTGCCCTAACCCATCTGGACAAGAGGAATACCTATGTGAGAATGCTGTTCATCGACTACAGCTCGGCATTCAACACCATAGTACCCTCCAAGCTCGTCATCAAGCTCGAGACCCTGGGTCTCGACCCCGCCCTGTGCAACTGGGTACTGGACTTCCTGACGGGCCGCCCCCAGGTGGTGAGGGTAGGCAACAACATCTCCACCCCTCTGATCCTCAACACTGGGGCCCCACAAGGGTGCGTTCTGAGCCCTCTCCTGTACTCCCTGTTTACCCACGACTGCGTGGCCACGCACGCCTCCAACTCAATCATCAAGTTTGCGGACGACACAACAGTGGTAGGCTTGATTACCAACAACGACGAGACGGCCTACAGGGAGGAGGTGAGGGCCCTCGGAGTGTGGTGTCAGGAAAATAACCTCACACTCAACGTCAACAAAACTAAGGAGATGATTGTGGACTTCAGGAAACAGCAGAGGGAACACCCCCTTATCCACATCGATGGAACAGTAGTGGAGAGGGTAGCAAGTTTTAAGTTCCTTGGCATACACATCACAGACAAACTGAATTGGTCCACTCACACAGACAGCATCGTGAAGAAGGCGCAGCAGCGCCTCTTCAACCTCAGGAGGCTGAAGAAATTCGGCTTGTCACCAAAAGCACTCACAAACTTCTACAGATGCACAATCGAGAGCATCCTGGCGGGGTGTATCACCGCCTGGTATGGCAACTGCACCGCCCTCAACCGTAAGGCTATCCAGAGGGTAGTGAGGTCTGCACAACGCATCACCGGGGGCAAACTACCTGCCCTCCAGGACACCTACACCACCCGATGCTACAGGAAGGCCATAAAGATCATCAAGGACATCAACCACCCGAGCCACTGCCTGTTCACCCCGCTGTCATCCAGAAGGCGAGGTCAGTACAGGTGCATCAAAGCTGGGACCGAGAGACTGAAAAACAGCTTCTATCTCAAGGCCATCAGACTGTTAAACAGCCACCACTAACATTGAGTGGCTGCTGCCAACACACTGTCAACGACACTGACTCAACTCCAGCCACTTTAATAATGGGAATTGATGGGAAATTATGTAAATATATCACTAGCCACTTTAAACAATGCTACCTTATATAATGTTACTTACCCTACATTATTCATCTCATATGCATATGTATATACTGTACTCTATATCATCGACTGCATCCTTATGTAATACATGTATCACTAGCCACTTTAACTATGCCACTTTGTTTACATACTCATCTCATATGTTATACTGTA
The DNA here is from genome assembly GCF_002021735.2 of Oncorhynchus kisutch. NCBI lineage: Eukaryota > Metazoa > Chordata > Actinopteri > Salmoniformes > Salmonidae > Oncorhynchus > Oncorhynchus kisutch. Next base: position 20,582,933 of record NC_034186.2, on the reverse strand, counting down.
CTCGATATCATCTACTGTATCTTGCCTATGCTGCTCTGTACCGTCACTCATTCATATATCCTTATGTACATATTCCTTATCCCCTTACACTGTGTATAAGACAGTAGTTTTTTTGGAATTGTTAGTTAGATTACTTGTTCGTTATTACTGCATTGTCGGAACTAGAAGCACAAGCATTTCGCTACACTCGCATTAACATCTGCTAACCATGTGTATGTGACAAATAAAATTTGATTTGATTTGATTTGATTACGGTCAACTACCTGCATCACGGGCAACTACCTGCATCACGGTCAATTACCTGCAATGAAGGGTCAAACTGCTCATTGTGAAAAGTGTCTGATTTCATTGTAGAATGGAATCAGTGTTTGTGTTTACAGTTATAGTATGATTAGACCTTGGAGTGCTCTCTCAAGATGATGTGGCTAGTCATTCACAGACAGAGGAGACTGAGGTATAGCCTGTTAGTCAAACCATGGTAGGGATGATGTGGCGGCAGGTAGCCTAGCGGTTAGAGCGTTGGGCCAGTAACCGAAAGGTTGCTGGATCAAATCCCCGAGCTGACAAGGTAAAAAAAAATCTCTCATTCTGCCCCTGAAAAAGGGTTCCCCGGTAGGCCGTCATTGTAAATAATCATTTGTTCTTAACTGACTTGCCTAGTTAAATAAATGCATAAAGAAAACAAAAACATGATGTTAAAGATGCCTGATACTAACACACTGGAGAGTACAACAGAAGATCGCTATTGACCACTATTTAACCCATGCTAGTTATTATAGTGTTCCTGAGTGTTCACTCACCTTAGGTCATGATTATTTTTTTTCCCTCTCATGGTTGAACTGTACGTCAGACATCTCTCCTCTCTGCTCTGGGTGCTGATAAAGAGAGAGAGAGCCAGTGGATTACATGAAACTCAACTCCTGTAATCCTGTAAAGCATGCTGCCTCACATTAATCAGAGCATCTCCTGCCTTACCTCCACGTGGGGGCTGTGTGTCTGTCTGTGTCTGTCTGTCCGTGTCTGTCTGTCTGTCCATGTGTGCCTGTCTGTCTGTCTGCTCTTATTTATGGTCTGTTAATTGTCACTAGCGGCAGGTAGCCTAGTGGTTAGAGCATTGGGCCAGTAACCAAAAGGTTGCTAGATCGAATCCCTGAGCTGACAAGGTAAAAATCTCTTGTTCTGCCCCTGAACGAGCCATTTAGACCGTCATTGTAAATAATATATTTTTCTTATTAACTCACTTGCCTAGTTAAATCAAGGTTAAGAACTAGTCTCACTCACTTTTTATAAATTGTGCTCTCTCCGTTTATCTCCAGGTTCGCTAAACCAGCCCCTATGTTCCTCGATCCAAACTTTAGACGATTCTCCAAGATCAGCAACTTTTTCCCACCTTTTGGAATAAAAACGCAAGGTATGGACCTCAGTTTTGTATCTGTTTATTTCATCCACTGACATCCATGTCTTTGTTCATAGTTAGTCAAATCACAGTTGGATGACCATGAAGAATGGGGAGCTCCTGGTAGAGGATGCTGTTGCCTCGAGAAAGCCAAGTAGCTCACCTACAGGGAGGAGGATGTAGCTATGGGCTCTAGGTCAGTGCTAAGACGAGGGAGAGAACAAATACTGGCCTTATCGAGAAGAACATCACTGCTGCTCCAAGTTATGCAGGGATCAGGCCTCTATGCAGGGATCAGGCCTCTATGCAGGGATCAGGCCTCTATGCAGGGATCAGGCTCTATGCAGGGATCAGGCCGCTATGCAGGGATCAGGCCGCTATGCAGGGATCTGGCCTCTATATGCAGGGATCAGGCCGCTATGCAGGGATCAGGCCTCTATGCAGGGATCAGGCCTCTATGCAGGGATCAGGCTGCTATGCAGGGATCAGGCCTCTATGCAGGGATCAGGACTCTATGCAGGGATCAGGCCGCTATGCAGGGATCTAGCTTCTATGCAGGGATCAGGCCGCTATGCAGGGATCAGGCCGCTATGCAGGGATCAGGCCGCTATGCAGGGATCAGGCCTCTATGCAGGGATCAGGCCTCTATGCAGGGATCAGGCTGCTATACAGGGATCAGGCCTCTATGCAGGGATCAGGCTGCTATGCAGGGATCAGGCTATGACAGCAAAGCATCAACCTGCCCCGTCTTCCTGCCCCTCACTTATCCATTCTAAAACAATGAGATCACCCATTTAATTAAAGTGTTTCATCTCATCGAAGTTTTACATAAATATTTTGGGTTCAATATTAATATAATGGAATCTGTTTTAATATAAATCTGGCTAAATGTAGTGATGATAACGAGTGTGTCAGTGCTCTAAATATCTCTGGAAAGGTATCGAGAGATGGCTGTGTAGTCTATCTCATCATGTTGCGTGTGCAGAACATGTTAAGATCATGTCTTGATGTTCATGGTTCTCGGTATCAGAGGAAGGGTGAAAGCTAGCTAGCGTTCTCGTAGAAATCTGTGATTCTGAGAACTGTGTCCATCAATGTCCTGCCCTTTGGCAGTAGCATTGAGAAGCACCAACACAGCACCACTGTCTGACCGTCACATCCTTCTGCCTACCAGTCACAGGCCCTGATTACCACCCAGTCCCAGGCTTTTGATCCTCACACCGCAAGTATCCCACCCAAACACATGCTAATGGGGTAATGAGTCGCTACAGTATGTAGCCTTGTCTTCAAAACAGCATCAGCTAATCAGTTTTATTTCATTTAACCTTTATTTATACAGGTTATTCTCATTTAAATGTGTTAATCAGTAATAATCAGTGAGGTATTTGTGGCCTGACTGCCTGCCCTCATGCTCATGGCTGATCTGAACCAGGAAGCCCAACCAACACAGACTCTCTTCTCCCATCCAACTAACACGTCCTGGGCATTTTCTGTTCTGAGGCTCAGTAGTAGGGCTCCCGAGTGGCGCAGCGGTCTAAGGCACTGCATCTCAGTGCTAAAGGCGTCACTATAGACCTTAGTTAGATTCTAAGCTGTATCACAACCGGCCATGATTGTGAGTCCCATAGGGCGGCACACAATTGTCCCAGCGTCGTCCGGGGGTAGGCCGTCATTGTAAATAAGAATTTGTTCTTAGCTGACTTGCCTAGTTAAATAAATAGGTACGTTTGTGGGATCACACTGAACATAGGTTATTAAGGTCATACGTAAGCCCTTCTTTTGATGTTGATCAGTTGGTAGATCTGGTTGGAGTCCTTCATTGTCAGAGATTTGTTTTGTTCTGGAATGTGCCTAGCCTAGGTCCCCCTCCCTTACAGATGGTGATATGGTAGCTTAGCCGTCTCATCTGTAATCAGCTGTGTGGTTTGGCTGGAAGGAGAGACAATCTTTTCAACTGATTCCATCCATCCTGATTGATCTAGTCTGTTTGTATCTGGGATATCACCGCAGTAGTCAACAGCTCGAATGCGTCCCAAATGGCACCCTATTCCCTATATAGTGCACTACTCAATAGCAGTGCACTATATAGGGAAAAGGGTGCGATTTGAGACGTAGCCCTATCTCTCCAGTGTTAGTCACACTACAGATATCCAAGAAATTTTGGACGAAGACGTCTCCACAACAATGCTGTTGACAGCTTCTGAGCGACCCTTAATTATTCTATCGTAGATTATCTATCGTGTCACGGAAATGTGTTATTTGTTTAAATCATGTGTCAAATAGGGACTCCGTTTTTATGGACTGAATCCATAAAAGTTCAAAAATGACTCATGACAAATGAAAAGGTCTGATTCCATAACTCTGTGATTCCATTATTCCATTATGTCCGACTAAAATGTCATCCTTGGGTCATGTGGGAGTACGATTCCATCTTATGATCTCCATTGTATCTGAGAAACAGTATCTAATGACAATTTAATGCCCTGGCAATTTAGTTGAATGTCAATAATCATGAATAGCACGCAACTGCTAGGCTATACAGTCAAATCGTGTGGACTTTCGTCTCGTGTTAAATGGTCCAGCGTTTCTGAGCTTACATCTGTTTTCCCAATCATTTTAATCCTGATCCCCTGAATTATAGGGCACGTGTATTTACCCTCATCAATTGCATAGAAAACATCCAGATTGAAGTTATTCTTTACTCTACACTTTTTTTCTTCCTCGAATAACAGTCTAGATAAATAGCCAGTTGTATAGTGTTGTATTGAAAGAACCAGAGCATCTAAGATTCCAGAGGTGTCGTGATGTAACCTCATTCCCTGAGGTCCAAGGATTGTTGCCCGCATCAGCCTGGAGAATGTGCTTGTTTAAAAATGACGTTCCTCTAACCGGGTATTTCTTCGTGTCCTGTCGTTTTCCCTCTCAGTATCTTAAGCTGTATACTGTATTGTTGCGTCCTAAATTGCACCCTTTCCCCTATATAGTGTATTACTTTTGACCCATAGGGCTCTGGGCAAAAGTAGTGCACTGTATAGGGAATAGGGTGCTATTTGGGACTCAGCGCTTCTCTGCATGAGGCCCTGCTCTTACCTCTCTGTCCTGGACTGCCTGCCTGGCCACCCAGATATCTCTGATGGTTGTATAACATGAAGAAGTGTTCACCTCCCCTCTGTCAGCCCACCCAGCTTCTCCTCTGGCTTCATTCCCTGGTTCGTTTATCAAAGTGTTAAAGTCCACCAGGTTTACAACACTACCTTGGTCTCTCTGCTGAGGTGATGATGCAGGGTGGGATTTATGTGTTGAGAGCCTCTTTATTACAGGACTTTCATCTTCCACTCAGATGCTGTGTTTTTCTCCTCTTCTCTCCTCAGAAAAGATCATAGATAATATTCTGACAGCAACGAAGAGCTATGGTCTGGGAGAGGAGCTGGACAGGTATGTCACACCTTAAGCACCATAACAGGTCTATTACAACAACAGGGATGTCTAGGGGAGTTTGAAAGGGTTTATGCCAGGACATTCAGAAAACTCTGGAGCTGTCTGTGTTTGTGCTGTCTTGCCAACTCCTATGGCCAAAACAACCATTAGATATGAGTTGGCTAGAAAGCACAAACAGATCCGGGACCAGGCTAGAAATATGTTTTTCCAATCCAGGACACTTTGCTGAGTAATTTTACTTCCAACATAAGGATTAATGAATTATAATCACACAGGCAGCAGGCAGCTGTTTTGGTAGTTTTATAATTTCACTTCTGGCCAGCGTTCTGTCTTTTTAGGTCTTGGTTCTTTCCACAGCCACTAGAATCTGCAGACCTGATTTCATCAACTAAGGAAATTGAGAATGTGTTTATTTTTCCACATGGAATGTAGAACTCAGACTAAACATAGGTCACATTCTCTAAAACATAAGACCCAATAGCGAAAGCTCAACTACATATCATATCAGAATCAAATGAATCACTGTGCAGTACTTGGTATGTTCTTACTTCACAAACCTCAGAACTTGTGTTTCTGCTGTTTTTTCCCTGCTCTTCTAGTCAGAGTTGTAAGAAGTGCATCATCATGGGAAATGGTGGTATTCTGGCCAACAAGTCTATGGGTGTGAAGATTGACGAGTACGATGTGATTGCAAGGTCAGTTAAGGCACATTAATTAACACTAGGATTCTTAAATAATCTTCCCTAGATTCCTTCCATCCTCTCTCCTCAACTCCTTCTCAAAATCTCTAGAAGAGAACATCCGAAGTTCCTTCCCTCCGATATGTTTTGAGAAGGAGGCAAAGAGAGAGGATGCCAGGAATTGAGGAAAGACAAATTGAGAAAGAGCCCAGGTTCTGTGATTGTGAGAACCCTGTGTGTGTTGCAGGTTGAACGAGGCTCCAGTGTCTGGCTATGAAAAGGATGTGGGCTCAAAGACCACCATGCGTATCACCTACCCAGAGGGAGCCATCCAGAAGACTGAACGCTACGAACAGGACTCCCTCTTCGTCCTCTCTGCCTTCAAAGCTCTCGACTTCAAATGGCTGCGGTCCATAATCTTTAAGGAGAGGCTGGTAAGGGAAATGAGCCCTTTTTCACACTACTGAGTTGAGCCGAACCAAGGCAAGCCAGGCTTGTAATATTAATCCAGCAAACAGGCAACGTTCATATAATGTTAAATAACGTTCGAATTGAGTCCTAATGTATAGAGAAGACATTATAGCCACCGGATGGGAACTTCCCTGGAGAGCTCTGTCAATGTTTGGGAAACTTGCCATTTTAACCATCACAGAGCGCCCCTACTAATGTTCTGGAAATGCAATGTTTGGTTAACCAGGCTAACCAGTAGAGGGCAGTGGGAAGTTACTGTAGACTTCAGAGAGAATCCCTGGGCTAACTTTACCAAGCCATATGCACCTGTTTGTCCTGTGTAAACTATGGTGTCGCACTGTGCCCAGGAAATATCAGGGTTAAGAAATGGCATCAGATCAGACCCCGTGTGACGATAAGTGGAAGACATTTACCCATCTTTACCACACTGTTTAATTCAATTGGATAATACTAGATAATAGTAGGCCTATATTCTCACTTTGGAACTCAGAACTCGTTGTGACTGGAGAATAATGTGTTATTATACCACTTGTTTGATGAATATGTATGCTGTGTGGAGAAATGGACACATTAGAGGACAAGTGCCAGCGTGCTGCATGTTGTCAGTCTGCGAGACAATCACCAATTGGACATAGTGTGAGCCAGTACTATAGACTAACAGAGTGGATGTCTTTTTATTCAGGCTTAGCTTATAATTTAAGACCATTGAAGGGCAGTCCCTTTCTTTTGTGCTACAGGTAGTGTATAGTTCTTCTCTCAGGTGAGGGACAGACACTTAATGATGTAGTTAATTGGCATGTCTCTAAGAGTGAATAACTCCTTATCTCTTTAAGGAGAGTCTCTCTCTCTTTCTCTGTCTCTTATCTGACAATAGTAACGAAGGTGCTTTGTTGCATACATCTGGGCTCCATTTTTAAAGCCCAGTATCTTATGGTACATAGCAGAGGCTGGTGCCGTTACAGCAGTACGTTTACCTCAAGGACAGTGTGTATGCCCTGTAACTCTACTCCCCCAGCTCTGCTAAAAGTGAGAAACTAGAAACATTATAGTTGTTTTGTTGTTGTATTATTATCTATCCTTGATGCCTGATTACCCTGATTACCCTGCTTTCATGTACATACAGTATCTCCCTCAAATACCTTGTACCTCTGCACATTGATCTAGTACTCCCTATATATAGCACAATTCTTGTGTATTTTATTTAATTCCTTGTGTTACTTATTTGATTATTATTTCTAAATTCTGCATCGTTGGAAAGGGCTTGTAAGCAAGCATTTCACGGTAAAGTCTACACCTGTTGTATTTGATACATGAGAAATAAAAGTTGATTCGATTTTTTGAATTTTGTTGACATACGTGACCAGTTTAAATTTAGCTCTAGAGAATTTGCTTTTTGTTTTCACACACAGTAATTTAGTATTGGATAGTGCTGCTCCGTATACTCAGGTTATGACAGCTTTGAGGGGATGTTTATCAGGATTAGGAGACGCTTTCTTAGGGAACATGGCCACTGAAAGAAGCTCAATCCCCTAGCTAGCTAATATACCTGAATACCCTTGAGTTGTGCTCGCTAAGAAAACAGAGCTTTTACCTCTGGTCTCCTCAAGTCTACATGCATTACGGTTTGCACTTGCTGTTAAGAGAGAGAAAGAGAGAGGAGGGGGGGTAGAGAGAAGAAGGAGAGAGGAGGGGGGGGAGAGAGAGATACTTGTGTGGGAAGTACAGTGCATTTGGAAAGTATTCCAACCCCTTATCCACATTTTGTTACATTACAGCTTTATTCTAAAATGTATTAAAAAAAACAAATCCTCATTAATCTACACACAATACCCCATAATGACATCACAATACCCCATAATGACATCACAATACGCCATAATGACATCACAATACCCCATAATGACATCACAATACCCCATAATGACATCACAATACCCCATAATGACATCACAATACGCCATAATGACATCACAATACCCCATAATGACATCACAATACCCCATAATGACATCACAATATCCCATAATGACAAAGCGAAAACAGGTTTTTCGAAAGGATTGCAATTGTATTAAAAATATAAAACAGAAATACCTTATTTATATAAGTATTCAGACCCTTTGCTATGAAACTCTAAATTGAGCTGAGGTGCATCCTGTTTCCATTTAGATGTTTCTACAACTTGATTGGAGTCCACCTGTGGTAAATTCAATTGATTGGACATGATTTGGAAAGGCACACACCAGTGTATATTAGGTCCCACAGTTGACAGTGCATATCAGAGCAAAAACCAAGCCATGAGGTCGAAGGAATTGTCCTTAGGGCTCTGAGACAGGATTATGTCAAGGCACAGATCTGGGGAAGGGTACCAAAACATGTCTGCAGCATTGAAGGTCCACACGAACACAGTGGCCTCCATCATTCTTAAATGGAGGATGTTTGGAACACCCAAGACTCTTCCTAGAGCTGGCTGCTGGGCCAAACTGAGCTATCGGGGTGAAGGGCCTTGGTCAGGGAGGTGACCAAGAACCCGATGGTCCCTCTGACTGAACTCCAGTTCCTCCTAGGAGATGGGAGAATTTTCCAGAAGGACAACCATCTCTGTAGCATTCTACCAATCAGGCCATTAGGTTAGAGTGGCCAGACAGAAGCCACTCCTCAGTAAAAGGCACATGACAGCTCGCTTGGAGTTTGCCTATAGGAACCTAAAGGACTCAGATCATGAGAAACAAGATTCTCTGGTCTAATGAAACCAAGATTGAACTCTTTGGCCTGAATGACAAGCCTCACATCTGGAGGAAACCTGGCACCATCCCTACGGTGAGGCATGGTGGTGGCAGCATCATGCTATGGGGATGTTTTTCAGTGGCAGGGACTGTGAGACTAATCAGGATCAAGGGAAAGATGAATGGAACAAAGTACAGAGAGATCCTTGATGAAAACCTGCTCCAGAGCTCTCAGGACCTCAGACTGGGGTGAAGGTTCACCTTCCAACAGGACAACGACCCTAAGCACACAGCCAAGACAAAGCAGGAGTGACTTCGGGACAAGTCTCTGAATGTCGAGTAACCCAGCCAGAAAACTCCCCAAATACAAGTGTGCCAGGTTTGTAGCATCATACCCAAGAAAACTCTAGGCTATAATTGCTGCCAAAGGTGCTTCAACAAAGCACTGAGTAAAGGGTCTGAATAATTATGTAAATGTGATATTTCCTTTTTTATATATACATTTGCAAACATTTAAAAAAATCTGTTTTTGCTTTGTCATTATGGGGTATTGTGTGTAGATTGATGAGGGGAAAAAACTATATAATCAATTTTAGAATAAGGCTGTAACATATCAAAATGTGGAAAAAGTCAAGGGGTCTGAATTCTTTCAGAAATCTCCACAGGATAGTCTGCCTACTGTCATTCATTCAAGTTTCTGCAAGCCTACCACACATGAGCAGCTTGCCCCAAGCATGCTTCATTAGACTGTTGGAGCAAGCTATGCTTTCAGAATGCCTGGCGGGAGGACAGACTGATGGAAGACTACAATGAGGATAATGGGCGGACAGATGACCTATGAGTTGATATTGTTATTGTGTAATTTCTCTCTCTCTTTAAACCCTGTTTGTAAATGAATATGAATGATAATAACAATACATTTGAATCCATAGGTTCCCTCTAATTTAACTCTTTATTACAGACCAGTGAAGGTCAGAGCAGCATTGTTGGGCTCTGACATGGTTTTAAGGTTAGAGGGCTGGGACTGATATGCTTTTGGTCTCTGAGAAGAAAAATGTCTAGCTCTGGTTACAGTCACCGTGGTCATTCCTTCATGGTTGAATAGAAATAGAGCACATAGAACATGTTGTTAAACTCAGCAAACCTGATTCTCCCTACCTTCCTCTTTTCATTTTCCATTCTTTAGAGAAGGATGGGTCAGATTCAAATGGTATAGTATTGTATCTGAAAGTAGGCATAAATAAAATAAACATATTGGGGAATGAAGTACACTTTTCATCCATGTGTATAGGGTCTCCACAGACAGACTCCCTCCTGTCCCTGCTCTGATCACTTTGAACAGGAGGGGGGTCTGAGAGTATACGGTTCAGAGGGCTGTGGGCTGGCAGACTATGGGATTCAAGGGTCTGATGCACATCAGAGAGCAACAGTAGCTCTGTGAGAGGAGACCTGGGCTCACCTGGCCTGCCCAGTGCCGACAGACAGACAGACAGACGATAGATGAATAAGACTATCACTGGGGTGGTCCTGTGTTCTGAGTCCGTGTCTGGAAGACTTTTCACCCAGTGACAGCCAGGTGGGTGGGTGGGTGGGAGGGGACAGACAGACAGACAGACAGACAGACAGACAGACAGACAGACAGACAGACAGACAGACAGACAGACAGACAGACAGACAGACAGACAGACAGACAGACAGACAGACAGACAGACAGACAGACAGACAGACAGACAGACAGACAGACAGACAGACAGACAGACAGACAGACAGACAGACAGACAGACAGACAGACAGACAGACAGACAGACAGACAGACAGACAGACAGACAGACAGACAGACAGACAGACAGACAGACAGACAGACAGACAGACAGACAGACAGACAGACAGACAGACAGACAGACAGACAGACAGACAGACAGAGACACTCTGAGTCAGCTAGTCATGACAGTCATACTGCGATTCCTCTACTCTTTCTTTATTGATTCTTTAAATGGCCTTGCGTCTCAAGAAAACACGTCACTTATGTTATTAATTTTGATTTCACCTTTATTTAACTAGAAAAGACATATAAGAACACATTTGTATATACAATGACAGCCTACCAAGAGACAAAAGGCCTCCTGCGGGGACGGGGGCTGGGATTAAAAATGTAGGACAAAACACACATCACGACAAGAGAGACACCACAACACTACATAAAGAGAGATCTAGGACAACAACACAGCATTGAAGCAAAACATGACAACACAGTATGGTAGCAACATAACAACAACACAGTAGCAACACAACATGGCAGCAGCACAACATGGTAGTAGCACAACATGGTACAGAAATTGTTAGGCACAGACAACACAAAGGGCAAAAGGGTAGAGACAACAATACATCACGTGAAGCTGCCACAACTGTCAGTACGAGTGTCCAAGATTGAGTCTTTGAATGAAGAGATGGAGATAAAACTGTCCAGTTTGAGTGTTTGTTGCAGCTCGTTCCAGTCGCTAGCTGCAGCGAACTGAAAAGAGGAGCGACCCAGGGATGTGTGTGCTTTTGGGGACCTTTAACAGAATGTGACTGGCAGAACAGGTGTTGTATGTGGAGGATGGGGGCTGCTGTAGGTGTCTCAGATAGGGGGGAGTGAGGCCTAAGAGGGTTTTATAAATAAGCATCAACCAGTCAGTCTTGCGACAGGTATACAGAGATGAGCAGTTTACAGAGGAGTATAGTATTACCGAATGGTAAAGAACATCTAGCCACTCGAGAGCACCCTTACCTTCCGATCTATAAATTACATCTCCCTAATCTAGCATGGGTAGGATGGTCATCTGAATCAGGGTTATTTTGGCAGCTGGGGTGAAAGAGGAGCGATTATGGAAACCAAGTCTAGATTTAACTTTATCCTGCAGTGTACCATCTAGCCATACTCCCAAGTACTTGTATGAGGTGACATAATATAATAACAATAGATTTGCTTGTCATGTATGGAGCTGTAGTAAAGTCTTTCAATGAATCTTATTAGGACAAAGTAACATAGCCCTGGATACTACTGTATACATTAGTTTCACACTGTATGGCATGTACACAGTATAATCACAGAGTTTATAAACCCTGAGGCGCAACATCGCCAGAAACAGACCAAGCAGACCAGGCCAGAGTTTGAGAAGCAAATGAAAGAAGTGAAAAATGATTCTTTAGTTAGTTAATTTTCTATAAATCTAAGTGCATAACCTAGATTCAAGTCAATGTCTTAAGGAGTTGAACATGTTATTACTCCAACCTCACGAAAGTGTGAAGCTGACACATTTTCATTTTCCTCAAAACAACTTGATATTGCAGCAGTGGCTTTGATTTGACAGCCTGCACATGTGCAGTTTGGCGTGAGACGACCTTTCGACCCGGGGACCTGTTTCTGCGCGTGAGCTTAGCTAGTCAACGTCGCCATGACATCGCCTACAAACATTCTTGGGGATTTCTACAGTTTCATCCTATCTTCATGCTGTACTGTATTTGGTATAATGTATGATTTAGTAATATGAGGATATGGAGTAAATGTGTAAGGCTTGACACTAGCGCTTCTACCAGTACACAGTCAAAATAGACAAACAATGTTGTATTAAAGATTCAATCCTTAGAAATTCATTATGAGACCAGCCTCATTCATAAGCTTTTAGAAGGAGGGAGCTCAAGTTGCGACTCATACTACTGCTAGGCTGCAATTACCAGATGAGTAGACACACACACACACACACAATTGTCAGTGGTTCTGAATGAGGGAGAGTGTTGGCTGGCAGTAGCCTGATTGTACATAGATAACAGTAGTGTAGACAGAGGCAGGGACTGAGTGGTTGCATTGTACTATGAAGAGCACCAATTACTCTCATGGCCTACTCATAGAAGGGTACAACTCTAGCCTCAGTGTTCTCCAGGGTCAAAGTGCGCCTCATTTAATACAATGCACGCATCCCACATGACACCCTATTTCCTTTATTGTGCCCTACTTTTGACAAGAGCCCTATATAGGGAATAGAGTGTCATTTGGGACGCATCCTGTGCTAAAATGCAAAGTATTCTTTTGAACCAAGGGGGAATTTATCACATCAGTGTGGTTGGTACAGTTTCACTGAATACTGCTGTGACTGTATGCATATGAGGTGTCTAGCTATTTGATCCTCCCTCCCCTCCTCTGTACAGATGGGTTACAGACCTGGGTTCAAATAGTACTGGTTTTCTTTTATATACTTTGGAGTGTTAGATTTTGCCTGGTCTGGAGTGCCAGATGGTCAGGGAGGGTTTGCACTTTTGGGAGTATTCCATTGTTTCCATTTCAGACAGAGCAAGCTCAATCAAGTGCATAGAAAGTATTTAAAAGAAAATGAACCCTGTTTGAACCCAGATAGGTCTGTTGGGTTTCCCATCCCACTGGCCGTTTCTCTCTGAGTGAGTACGGGTTGAGAGGAGAGGAGGTGTTGGGTTGCCTTCTCAGTTAGACAACAAAATGGTTCCCGTTACACAGGATTACCAGCTGGCCTTTCAGTTAGAAGCTTAGAGCTGGAGCAGAGTGATGATGCTACGCTAACATCTTACACCAGTGGCAGCTGGTGGAGGGAGGATGGGCTCTTTATAATGGCTGGAATGGAAAGGTACCAAACATGGATGTTGTGATTTAAAGTGACATACCAGCGATGTGTTGTTTTTAACTGCAGCAAGACCAACATACCTGACTACTGTGTTGTGTGGTAACACATCTCAGTCCCAGGCCAGGTATCCCAGTAACTGGTCCTACACAGCCCGTCAGGAATGCTCCTTGAGCCTTAGCTAATTACCCTAATGGACAGAGTTATATTGATACAGCAGGGTCTTTTTGCTTTTCTGGTTTTCCATCTGTGTTTTTAATGCCCCTGACCTATCCCTCTCCTCTCGGTACCTCTCGTCAGGGTAATGCTTTCTTCATTTTTTTTATGAACAATTTATTAACAACAAAAAGGACATGATATGACAAATACAGACTATTATAAACATAATATAAAACCAGATAATGATATGAGACACACCAAAAACAATATCATTTTTAAAATTAAAATAAATAATAGCACCACTGCTACACTACATTAACAACTGACTTCAGATACATTTCACTTCTATTTATTTATTTTTTACTTTATTTATAGATGTTCCAATGTGAGAACAAAAACAGTACAACCTCAACCCCTAAATCTTACATCCATCCATCCTGCAATCCACCCTCCCTCCCTCCAATCCACCCACCCCTCCCTCCAATCGACCCTTCCTCCCGCCCTCCAATCCACCCACCCCTCCCTCCAATCCACCCAACCTCCCTCCATCCCTCCAATCCACCCACCCCAGCCTCCAATCCACCCTCCCTCCCTCCAATCCACCCTCTAATCCACCCTCCCTCCAATCCACCCACCAACCAAGGCATCATACAAAGATATACTATTAAAGTCAATTAAATAGGACAGAAACGAACAGAAAAACAGTCAAATAAACAAAAACAATGGAAAAAGTTCAATAAAATTCATATCATATCATCCACTAAAACAGACATGACAGCTTACCAAAATATGCAAGTTCCACTAAGTAAAAGACAGGCTCTCCACATATTGTATTAATGGAGCCCAGGTTAAGTCAAACTTCTGTTGGGACCCAAGCACGGTGTACCTGACCTTCTCCAGAGACAGAGATGACATCACTTCCTTAACCCACTGTATAAAGGAAGGCAGCTTTGCATACTTCCAGTGAAAGAGGACCTAGCGGCGAGCTAGCAGCGAGGCAAATGCGAGGCTTGGTAGCATTCTGGTTTCGGAAAAGTACCCCAAAAATGGCATTGAACGGGTTGGGGCTAACAGTTGTATTACACATATGTGAGAATGCATCAAAACTGGGGTCCCAGAGGCCACTCAAAGTGTGTGGCCTGGAAGCCACTCAAAGTGTGTGGCCTGGAAGCCACTCAAAGTGTGTGGCCTGGAAGCCACTCAAAGATCATTTTTAAAAATGTATTTTTATTTTATTTCACCTTTATTTAACCAGGTAGGCTAGTTGATAACAAGTTCTCATTTACAACTGTGACCTGGCCAAGATAGAGCACAGCAGTTCGACACATACAACAACACTGAGTTACACATGGAATAAACAAACATACAGTCAATAATACAGTAGAAAAATAGAACAGTCTATATACAGTGAGTGCAAATGAGGTAAGATAAGAGAGAATAAATAGGCCATGGTGGCGAAGTAATTACAATATAGCAATTAAACACTGGAATGGTAGATGTGCAGAAGATGAATGTGCAAGTAGAGATACTGGGGTGCAAAGGAGCAAGATAAATAAATAAATACAATATGGGGATAAGGTAGTTGGATGGGCTGTTTACAGATGGGCTATGTACAGGTGCAGTAATCTGTAAGCTGCTCTGACAGCTCTTGCTTAAAGCTAGTGAGGGAGGTAAGAGTCTCCAGCTTCAGAGATTTTGCAGTTTGTTCCAGTCATAGTCAGCAGAGAACTGGAAGGAGGAAGAATTGGCTTTGGGGGTGACCAATGAGATATACCTGCTGGAGCGAGTGCTACGGGTGGGTGCTGCTATGGTGACCAGTGAGCTGAGGTAAGGTGGAGCTTTACCTAGCAGAGACTTGTAGATGACCTGGAGCCAGTGGGTTTGGCGGCGAGTATGATGCGATGGCCAGCCAACGAGAGCATACAGGTTGCAGTGGTGGGTAATATATGGGGCTTTGGTAACAAAACGGATGGCACTGTGATAGACTACATCCAATTTGTTGAGAAGAGTGTTGGAGGCTATTTTGTAAATGATATCGTCGAAGTCGAGGATCGGTAGGATGGTCAGTTTTACTAGAGTATGTTTGGCAGCATGAGTGAAGGATGCTTGTTATGAAATAGGAAGCCGATTCTAGATTTAATTTTGGATTGGAGAGTATTTAATGTGAGTCTGGAAGGAGAGTTTACAGTCTAGCCAGACACCTAGGTATTTGTAGTTGTCCACATGTTCTAAGTCAGAACCGTCCAGAGTAGTGATACTGGACGGGCGGGCAGGTGCGGGCAGTGATCGGTTGAAGAATTTAGTTTTACTTGCATTTAAGAGCAGTTGGAGGCCATGGAAGGAGAGTTCTTTGGCATTGAAGCTCATCTGGAGGTGTCCAAAGAAGGGCCAGAGGTATACAGAATGGTGTTGTCTGTGTAGAGGTGGATCAGAGAATCACCAGCAGCGAGAGCGATATGTAACTGGAAAGAGTTGATATGAGGCCATTTGTTAAAACGTAGGCATAAGAAGTGTCATATAACGTTTTTTCTCCCCAAAGCCAAATCATGTAAGAGATTCAAAAAGGTAGCCCCATTCCACACAGTCAAAGGTCTTGGCAACATCTAATGACAGCACACTATATGTTGATCAGCCTTCTAAGGTTATCTGAGCTATAAGGGTGGGGGATAAAGCCAGTCTGATCCAGGTTGATGATACTACCAATGAGCGTAGACAATCTGTTTGAATGCACCTTTGCTAAGATCTTTTCATCATAATTAATAAGAGAAATCGGCTAATATCCACTCGGATCAAGTGGATCTTTCCCTTTTTTGTGGATAAGAGAGATAATTGCTGTATGCATGGAAGAGAGTAAAGATGCAACTTTATATGCATCATTACATAACTCTATCAAAATTGGAGTAATAATTGTCTGACACTTTGTATAAAAGTCAGAAGGTAGGCCATCTAACCCAGGAGACTTGTTAGAAGGCGTATTATTGATAACATGAGAGATCTCTTCAACCTTAAGCGGTGCATATAAATCATCTCTATCCTTATCTTGAGTTGTGGTAAATTCAAAAAAGCTATCAAACCTTTGTTTGTCCAGTATGTTCTGTGATGTATAAAGGGTGTTGTAGAAGCCTCTAAACTCCTCATTTATCTGCTTTGACGAGGTAGAAATTGTACACTTTTGCAACCGTATGCCAGCTATATGGTTCCTACTGTTTTGCTGCTTCAGTCTGTATGTCAGCAAGCGGCCAGGTTTTTCACCTATCTCCCAATAAGATTGATTAATGTGGAACATTGAATTATCAAGCTTTTTATGATATAATCTATTAAGCTTATATTTAGTAGCAATTATCTTGTTTAACATAGTTGTGTCTCTGTTTTGGGAGTATGAAGTGTCAAGCAGCTGAAGCTCACATTGTAGTTCGGTGGCGTGTAGATTGGCAGTCCTTTTCTTGAATGAAGCATAAGATATAATCCTCCCCCTCAATTTGAGATAGTACTTTCCTATCTCTTGTTAGTTTGCTCAAAAAGAGACATCTAATCACTATTCATTTAGATGAATATGCTATATTTTAACAGAGTCCTGTTCAAGCACCATATGCAGCTCCTAGGAGTCTGTAAAAACTGGGAAAGGCATCTGAACACTGGAGCATGGTCCTAAATGACTATATTACCTATTGTAGACCTGAGAGAGATATCCACTAGCAACTGTGAGATTAGGAAGTAATCAATCCTAGTGTAAACATTGTGGGTGGGAGAAAGAAAGAATAGTCCCTCCCACCTGGGTGTATTGAGCTTGAAATATAATTTAAGCCTAAATCCCTAGCTGGTAGTCTTATTGCAGCTGCTGATTTACTCTCCAGACTATTTCTAGGCTGAGACCTGTCCAGATCCTTGTCTAGAATCTGGTTAAAATCATCCACTAATAATATTGGGATGTCATCCAGTTCTAAGAGAGTTTGAGAAACAAATTGGGCCTGTTTGCATTAGGTGCATATATATTCCAGAGAACAACTGAACGGCCATCTGAATCATTTAGCGGTTAGTTTCAGTAAAGTTCATGGCCTTATGTATGAGAATAGATACTCCCCTGCTTTGGTCTGTACCCGGGCTAGAGAAAGCCTTTCCCACCGAAGAGCATTTTACTTTTTCTGATTCCTTTTTATTCAGATGTGTCTCTTGGACAAAAGCTATATCCAACTTAGAAGATTTAAGATATGCTAATGTTTTTCTTTTTCTTGTTTATATGGTTTTAAGCCTTTAAGGTTCCAGTTAGCTCATTTTAATTAAGCTATGTTGGTCATTGAGTTATAAAGAAGTCATAATAAGCGAATGTGTAACAACCTATACAGTATACAAGTATTACAGTGGTGTAGATCTCCATGGCAATAAAGAAAAACAAACCTAAGAAAAAACATTAAAAAGTACGTGTGTAGAACTAAGTAGACTCCCAGCCAAACCTAAGGCTCTGGGGAGAAACAACACAAACCAACACATAGATGGGATTGATGAACTTGACAGTTACCCAAACTGTAATACCTTTTTGGGACATAGTTATCATTTTATTTACAAAAATTCAAGGCTCTGTCACACACAAGGCTATTGTGCTTTGTCGCCGCTTACTGGCAAACGATAGTAACGTATTGAATTGACACTTCATGTTCAAATAGAGCCAATCAGAGGAGCCAATCTGGCTCAGGCATCCTGCTTTTTATTCCTCGATCCACCGTCTGGCAAATTGACTTTAGGCCAAATGGAGGGAAATCCGGCGACCATTTTGGCTCCGAGCAGGTCCTTCTTCCCCTGAACTGAATGATGTGCCGCCCAATCAGACGCTGGTTTCTCTTTTTTAAAATATTTCTTTTTTTTCTTTTTTTTGGAAGAATTATTTTAATCTGAAGGCCCTTAAAAAATGAAAAACAAATTGCCTACGGAGAATGAACTCGATCCCCCTCGATTGTAGATCCATTTTACTTGTTTGAATGCCATCCTCCAGTCGTTAACTCGTTTAGAATAGTCTGGGAAGAACATAATTGTAGATCCCTGCCATGTCACCTGTCTCTTCTCTCTCGCTGCTCTGAGAATTTCATCCTTCAACCGATAATGTAGCAATGATGGGCGGAGAACGGCGTCCCTCTTTCAGCTCTCTTCTGGGCGGGCCTGTGGGGACTCTATGTGCCCTCTGAATCTCAAGTGGCCTCTCAAACTGGCATTCCAGCATATTCAGGATTCCCCTCCGTAAGAACTGTATCATGTCTTTGTTTTCTGCCATGTTCTGTTATCCAAATTATCAACCAGGTCTTGTAATTTTTGCAATTCCTTCTGGATTCTACCCAACCTTTCATTGTGACGGCGCCAAACTCCAATGTTGCAACACGGTCCTCTGCTTCGCTTACGCGGGTGGTCAGTGTATCGATTTCCCCTTCTATTTCCTTCATCGTGGTCTTGATTTCTGACGTGTCTTGTTCAATATTTTGGGTCGACAAACTAATTTCTCTGATATCAGAGGTAAGAAAGGTCAGGGTGGGCTCGCAAGTTGCAGTGTCTGGTGTAGCTGGCCTACCAAATTTCTATCAGCATGTTAAATGTGCAATCAGAGGGAGAAAAACTCTGGACCACCTTTACTCCACCACCTTCATTCCACACACTGGCCCGTAGGCAGCCTCCATTTTCTTGCTAAGCTTGGATGGTATTGTCTGCAGGGAATCCTTTGCGAGCTGTGATTTGCGGCAGTCCCGGTTAGACATTTTTGGTTGTAACAAAATTTGCCTTTGACTTGTATGAGTATAACTATGCCCCAAAATGGGTAAATATCATTGCCAAAACCAATTTACTGTTGTGTTCGATGGAGCTCCTCAACTACACAGCCATCCTCGCCAAGAGCACACGTGACCTCTTCCAGAGTAATGCTTTCACTGGGGCTGTTTGAACCTTGTTGGGCGGCAGGTGGCCAAGCGGTTAGAGCGTTGGGCCTGTAGAAAGATTCCCAGTTCAAAACCCTGAACCGACGAGCTGAAAAACCTGTCGTTCCGGCCTTGAGCAAGGCAGTTAACCGCCTATTACAGCCCCTTGCACCTCTCTTATTCAGAGGGGTTGGGTTAAAAGAGAAAGTCAAGTTTCGGTTGGACTTTGTGTGCAATGATAAAAAAAAACATTTATGTATTTGTCACGAACCCCGCTTCCTGAGTCTGTGTTTGCCTGTGTTTCTGTCCTGGAGTGTGTTCCCGGTGTCCTGGAACGCACCCTGTCTGGTTGCCGGGCAGATTAGCTTGTTGGGAGATCGATGTTCACCCGCACCTGTATCCCATCAGTAATCTGCACACCTGTCCTGATCATCACCTCTCCCCTTCAAAAGCTCTGACCTGACATCCATTCCCTGCCGGATCGTTAGCCATGAACAGTATGTTGTGCCATAGTATCAGCCTCAAGTTGGATAGAATTTGTTTTGTTGTTTTGTACGTCTTGCTTGCCTTCAACTTACCTCCGTTTGTTCTGTCTTCAGTTACTCACCCGGATCATTTACCCCATTCCCGCCTGGTCATCGGAGGATTCCGCTTCCCCATTGGATCCACCTATTTACTCCCATCAACTCACCACCGCTGCCCGCTACGCCACCTGGATGTATCTACCCACTCACATTCACTTGTAAATAAATACTCACCTTCTTCCTACTCTCCTTGTCCTGGTCTGCTTCTGGGTTCGATTTTGAAGAAACGTGACAGTATTATCCGTTTTGTCATATTTTCCATTTTGCATTCAAATCCCCCACTCCTAACTCATGTTTTTTTAAATCTAATTTAAAGTACATGACCAAAAGTATGTAGACACCTGCTCGTCAAACATCTCATTCCGAAATCATATGGAGTTGGTCCCCCCTTTGCTGCTACAACAGCATCCACTCTTCTGGGAAGGCTTTCCACTAGATGTTGCTTCCATTCAGCCACAAGAGCATTAGTGAGGTCTGGCACTGATGTTGGGCGATTAGGCCTGGCTCGCAGTCGGCTTTCCAATTCATCCCAAAGGTGTTAGATGGGGTTGAGGTCAGGGCTCTGTGCAGGCCAGTCAAGTTCTTCAACACCGATCTTGACAAACCATTTCTGTATGGACCTCGCTTTGTCATGCTGAAACAGGAACGGCCTTCCCCAAACTGTTGCCACAAAATTGGAAGCACAGAATCGTCTAGAATGTCTTTGTATGCTGTAGCATTAATATTTCCTTTCACTGGAACTAAGGGGCCTAGACCAAACCATGAAAAACAGACCCAGACCATTATTCCTCCTCCACCAAACTTTAGACTTGGCACCATGCATTGGGGCAGGTAGTGTTCTCCTGACATCCGCCAAACCCAGATTCGTCCGTTAGACTGCCAGGTGGTGAAGCGTGATTCATCACTCCAGAGAACACGTTTCCACTGCTCCAAGTCCAATGGCAGCGAGGTTTACACTACTCCAGCCGACGCTTGGCATTGCGCATGTTGATCTTATGTTTGTGTGCTGGTGTTCAGCCATGGAAAACCATTCCATGAAGCTCCCTACGAACAGTTCTTGTGTTGACGTTGCTTCCAGAGGCAGTTTGGTAGTGAGTGCTGCAACCGAGGACAGACAATTTTTACGCGCTTCACACTCGGTAGTCCTGTTCTGTGAGCTTGTGTGGCCTACCACTTCACTGCTGAGTCGTTGTTGCTCCTAAACGTTTCCACTTCACAATAACAGCACTTACAGTTGACTGGGTCAGCTCTAGCAGGGCAGAAATTTGACGAACTGACCTGTTGCAAAGGTTGCATCCTATGATGTTGCCACGTTAAAAGTCACTGAGCTCTTGAGTAAGACCATTCTACTGTCAATGTTTGTCTATGGAGATTGCATGGTTTGTGGCTGATTTTATACACACGCTGAAATAACCAAATCCACTCATTTGAAGGGGTGTCCAAATACTTTTGTATATACAGTGTATCTGAAATCTTATCTAAGAGTAGTTTGTGGTCATATCGTGACTCATCTGATCATGCTGTTGTTCTTATGTAGTCTTTTCGCCTAGAGTTTATGACCATGCCCGTGCAGAAATCTTATTGGCATAATACAAAAATCACCATCAGAATCCATCTGTTTCAGTTAGAGACTTCTGTTGTGCATGGGCTGCGTCTCAATCTAACACATCCGCTGATGTCGGCCTTCTGCTTCTGCGGTGGCAGGTGGCAGAGCTACAACTGTGTTTGTCAGACCAGGAGACATCCCAAAAATCAGTCTTCCCATGAAAACTTTTGTGGGGTACAAACGATTTGGGCTAGGAACTATGACCCCACCCCGAGACTCTCACAAATACAAATGTGTTCTCCGTTTTGCTCATGAGACTCATCTGAAGGTAACCCAGTACAGACCGGTAAAAAATAAATGAAAAAAGGAATAGGCTTTTTTGGACCCCCCCCCCCCCAAAGACTTAGAATCTTAGGGGTAGGGGAATTACTAGCCACATGTCAGAGAGTGAGACGGTTGTTTTGTGCTTCGTTTGGTTTCCATCTGTTTCTGATATTGGTAATTTCCTCACACTTTATCACTTCTTTATTACCAGGGAAACCACAGACGGGTTCTGCGTCCCAAATGGCACTGCATTCCCTATTTAGGGCACTACTTTTGACCAGGGCTCTCGTCAAAAGCATTGGAGTTCTGACACTTCTCTTCTTAATTCTAGAATCTCTACCACGGAAATGGGAAAAATAAAGTAAGGGTTAGGTTCGTGCCAGCCGAGGCCAATTAGCCATGGTATTTATTTGTGGTTGGAGGCTTGACATGACTCATGGAATGGGATGGGTTTTGTCAAAAGGAATCAAAGAAAATATTATTCCTATTGGATAAACAGACATTCAGCTGGCTTTTATCTACTCCAGAACATTCTCCCTTTGAAGGAAAAACCAAAACAATGCTTCTGTAGCTGTAGCTTCATGGAGATGACGTTACTTCTGTGTTGGGTTAGATTGCCAAGTTAGTTATCTAAGCGTGCGGTACCTAGGCCTACATGGAAGGGCAACAAATCTCTCTTTTGGACAAAATAAAAAATAGATGATAAATGGCCTGTGCTGTGAGGTGTTCTTTACTTGTCTTTTATAAACCCCTAGCCCGTAAAAGGAACCCCAGGTGGCCCGTAAAAGTCACAGGGCTCCCTGAACTGGTCTGGGGTTCTCTGCAACTCCTCTATGAAGTATACAGTATCTGCTTGGTGCAGGAGAGGGACCTCACAGAAAACAGCCCTGATTTCCTGTACGTCCTCCCACCCCAGTAGGCTAGGCTATGAGCTGGAACTTGGTGGCCTCACACAATTCCAACTCCATTATCAAGTTTGCTGACGACTCGACAGTAGTAAGCCTGAGTTACAACCATGACTAGACAGTCTACAGGGAGAAGGTAGGCACTCTGATGGTGTGGTGCCAGGTAAACAACCTCTCCCTTAACGTTAGCAAAACAAAAGAGCTGATTGTGAACTTCAGGAGGAACCAGGCTGGACAAGCCCCCATCCTCATCAACAGGGCCGCCATAGAGACGGTCAATAACTTCAAATTCCTCGGCTTACACATCTCAGAGTAGCTGAAATGGTCTAACCACACAGACACCGTAGTGAAGAAGGCACGACAGCTACTCTTCAATCTCAGGATGCTGAAGAAATGTGTCCTGTCCACGAGGGCCCTCACAGTGTTCTACAGGAGCACCATTGACAGCATACTGTCGGGCTGCCTCACAGCCTGGTACAGCAACTCCACCGCCGCGGAGAGCAAGGCTTTTCAGAGGGTGATACGTGCAGCCGAACGCACCATTGGCTGCACACTGTCTGCCCACCAGGACATCTACAACACCAAGTGTCGCAGGAAGGCCAAGAAGATCATCAATGACCCCAGCCACCCAAGCCATGCCCTGTTCTCCCCACTTCAATCACACAGATGCGGGCAGTACAGGAGCATCATGGCAAAAACTGAAAGACTGGCCAATAGTTTCTACCCTAAGACCATCAGGCTGCTGAATAGCCACCACTAGTCAGCTACCTTCTCCACCCTCCCCCCCCAACAAATTTTTATTTCACTTGGTCCCCACCCCTTCTCAATGGGCATGCAGCTCCCCCTATGGTCACTCCCCCCACCCCCTCAACAGTCTTTACTCTGCCTCCACCCTAATGGAAATTGTATTATTCATCACTGCCACATTTGTTATTATATATATAGTGCTATTTCTATATATTTTCTTTTTACCATTTTCATTATTTTATTTCACTTAGTCCTGCATGTTGAAGCTCAAAGCCCAAGATTTTAAGTGTACTCTGCAATCACACCTGCGACCCTCTACATGTGACTATTAAACACTCTGAATCTGAATCTCCCCCCTGCCCCAGACCCAGCTTGAGATCTTGCTACAATGTACTAGGACCTGGAACACTGTCTGTGTGACTGGCGTGACAGGCTCCACATAATAACAACATTCACCGTTTGTACACTGTGTTGATTGCAGCTCCATTTTGTTGATCCCTGCCTACAGACAGAAACTAAAACAAGAAGCTCCCGCGCTGAGGTCTGTTCAACGCTGGTCCGACCAATCTGATTCCACACTCCAAGACTGCTTCCATCACGTGGACTGGGATATGTTTCGTATTGCGTCAGACAACAACATTGACGAATACGCTGATTCGGTGAGCGAGTTCATTAGAACGTGCGTTGAAGATGTCGTTCCCATAGCAACGATTAAAACATTCCCAAACCAGAAACCGTGGATTGATGGCAGCATTCGCGTGAAACTGAAAGCCCGAACCACTGCTTTTAATCAGGGCAAGGTGACCGGAAACATGACCGAATACAAACAGTGTAACTATTCCCTCCGCAAGGCAATCAAACAAGCTAAGCGTCAGTATAGAGACAAAGTAGAATCTCAATTCAACGGCTCAGACACAAGAGGTATGTGGCAGGGTCTACAGTCAATCACGGATTACAAAAAGAAAACCAGCCCAGTCACGGACCAGGATGTCTTGCTCCCAGGCAGACTAAATAACTTTTTTGCCCGCTTTGAGTACAATACAGTGCCACTGACACGGCCCGCAACTAAAACATGCGGACTCTCCTTCACTGCAGCCGACATGAGGAAAACATTTAAACGTGTCAACCCTCGCAAGGCTGCAGGCCCAGACGGCATCCCCAGCCGCGCCCTCAGAGCATGCGCAGACCAGCTGGCTGGTGTGTTTACGGACATATTCAATCAATCCCTATCCCAGTCTGTTGTTCCCACATGCTTCAAGAGGGCCACCATTGTTCCTGTTCCCAAGAAAGCTAAGGTAACTGAGCTAAACGACTACCGCCCCGTAGCACTCACTTCCGTCATCATGAAGTGCTTTGAGAGACTAGTCAAGGACCATATCACCTCCACCCTACCTGACACCCTAGACCCACTCCAATTTGCTTACCGCCCAAATAGGTCCACAGACAATGCAATCTCAACCACACTGCACACTGCCCTAACCCATCTGGACAAGAGGAATACCTATGTGAGAATGCTGTTCATCGACTACAGCTCGGCATTTAACACCATAGTGCCCTCCAAGCTCGTCATCAAGCTCGAGACCCTGGGTCTCGACCCCGCCCTGTGCAACTGGGTGCTGGACTTCCTGACGGGCCGCCCCCAGGTGGTGAGGGTAGGCAACAACATTTCCACCCCGCTGATCCTCAACATTGGGGCCCCACAAGGGTGCGTTCTGAGCCCTCTCCTGTACTCCCTGTTCACCCACGACTGCGTGGCCATGCACGCCTCCAACTCAATCATCAAGTTTGCGGACGACACAACAATGGTAGGCTTAAATTACCAACAAAAACTAGACGGCCTACAGGGAGGAGGTGAGGGCCCTCGGAGTGTGGTGTCAGGAAAATAACCTCACACTCAACGTCAACAAAACTAAGGAGATGATTGTGTACTTCAGGAAACAGCAGAGGGAACACCCCCCTATCCACATTGATGGAACAGTAGTGGAGAGGGTAGTAAGTTTTAAGTTCCTCAGCGTACACATCACAGACAAACTGAATTGGTCCACCCACACAGACAGCATCGTGAAGAAGGCGCAGCAGCGCCTCTTCAACCTCAGGAGGCTGAAGAAATTCGGCTTGTCACCAAAAGCACTCACAAACTTCTACAGATGCACAATCGAGAGCATCCTGTCGGGCTGTATCACCGCCTGGTACGGCAACTGCTCCGCCCAGAACCGTAAGGCTCTCCAGAGGGTAGTGAGGTCTGCACAACGCATCACCAGGGGCAAACTACCTGCTCTCCAGGACACCTACACCACCCGATGTCACAGGAAGGCCATAAAGATCATCAAGGACAACAACCACCCGAGCCACTGCCTGTTCACCCCGCTATCATCCAGAAGGCGAGGTCAGTACAGGTGCATCAAAGCTGGGACAGAGAGACTGAAAAACAGCTTCTATCTCAAGGCCATCAGACTGTTAAACAGCCACCACTAACATTGAGTGGCTGCTGCCAACACACTGACTCAACTCCAGCCACTTTAATAATGGGAATTGATGGGAAATGATGTAAAATATATCACTAGCCACTTTAAACAATGCTACCTAATATAATGTTTACATTATTCATCTCATATGTATATGTATATACTGTACTCTATATCATCTACTGCATCTTTATGTAATACATGTATCACTAGCCACTTTAACTATGCCACTTTGTTTACATACTCATCTCATATGTATATACTGCACTCAATACCATCTACTGTATCTTGCCTATGCCACTCTGTACCATCACTCAATCATATATCTTTATGTACGTATTCTTTATCCCCTTTTACACTTGTGTCTATAAGGTAGTAGTTTTGGAATTGTTAGCTAGATTACTTGTTGGTTATTACTGCATTGTCGGAACTAGAAGCACAAGCATTTCGCTACACTCGCATTAACATCTGTTACTTCTGGCGCCGACAGAGATGGCTGCCTCGCTTCGCGTTCCTAGGGAACTATGCGGTTTTTAGTTTTTTTACGTGTTATTTCTTACATTAGTACCCCAGGTCATCTTAGGTTTCATTACATACAGTCGAGAAGAACTACTGAATATAAGATCAGCGTCAACTCACCATCAGTACGACCAAGAATATGTTTTTCGCGACGCGGATCCTGTGTTCTGCCTTACAAACAGTACAACGGAGCGGATCCTATGCAGCGACCCAAAAAAACGACTCCGAAAGAGAGCATGGGTAGCATTCCAGAGGGACATCAGAGACTGTAACGTTCTTTGCTTCACGGAAACGTGGCTCACCGGAGAGACGCTATCCGAAGTGGTGCAGCCAACGGGTATCTCCACGCATCGCGCCGACAGAAACAAACATCTTTCTGGTAAGAAGAGGGGTGGGGGCGTATGCCTTATGGCCAACGTGACATGGTGTGATGAAAGAAACATACAGGAACTCAAATCCTTCTGTTCACCTGATTTAGAATTCCTCACAATCAAATGTAGACCGCATTATCTACCAAGAGAATTCTCTTCGATTATAATCACAGCCGTATATATCCCCCCCCAAGCAGACACATCGATGGCTCTGAACAAACTTTATTTAACTCTCTGCAAACTGGAAACAATTTATCCGGAGGCTGCATTCATTGTAGCTGGGGATTTTAACAAGGCTAATCTGAAAACAAGACTCCCTAAATTTTATCAGCATATCGATTGCACAACCAGGGGTGGAAAGACCTTGGATCATTGTTACTCTAACTTCCGCGACGCATATAAGGCCCTGCCCCGCCCCCCTTTCGGAAAAGCTGACCACGACTCCATTTTGTTGATCCCTGCCTACAGACAGAAACTAAAACAAGAGTCTCCCACGCTGAGGTCTGTCCAACGCTGGTCCGACCAAGCTGACTCCACACTCCAAGACTGCTTCCATCACGTGGACTGGGAGATGTTTCGTATTGCGTCAGATAACAACATTGACGAATACGCTGATTCGGTGTGCGAGTTCATTAGAACGTGCGTTGAAGATGTCGTTCCCATAGCAACGATTAAAACATTCCCTAACCAGAAACCGTGGATTGATGGCAGCATTCGTGTGAAACTGAAAGCGCGAACCACTGCTTTTAATCAGGGCAAGGTGTCTGGTAACATGACCGAATACAAACAGTGCAGCTATTCCCTCCGCAAGGCTATCAAACAAGCTAAGCGCCAGTACAGAGACAAAGTAGAATCTCAATTCAACGGCTCAGACACAAGAGGCATGTGGCAGGGTCTACAGTCAATCACGGACTACAGGAAGAAATCCAGCCCAGTCACGGACCAGGATGTCTTGCTCCCAGGCAGACTAAATAACTTTTTTGCCCGCTTTGAGGACAATACTGTGCCACTGACACGGCCTGCAACGAAAACATGCGGTCTCTCCTTCACTGCAGCCGAGGTGAGTAAGACATTTAAACGTGTTAACCCTCGCAAGGCTGCAGGCCCAGACGGCATCCCCAGCCGCGCCCTCAGAGCATGCGCAGACCAGCTGGCCGGTGTGTTTACGGACATATTCAATCAATCCCTATACCAGTCTGCTGTTCCCACATGCTTCAAGAGGGCCACCATTGTTCCTGTT
This sequence comes from Oncorhynchus kisutch, assembly GCF_002021735.2. Lineage (NCBI taxonomy): Eukaryota > Metazoa > Chordata > Actinopteri > Salmoniformes > Salmonidae > Oncorhynchus > Oncorhynchus kisutch. The sequence goes on along the minus strand of NC_034186.2, from coordinate 20,554,840 downwards.
CCCAAGAAAGCTAAGGTAACTGAGCTAAACGACTACCGCCCCGTAGCACTCACATCCGTCATCATGAAGTGCTTTGAGAGACTAGTCAAGGACCATATCACCTCCACCCTACCTGACACCCTAGACCCACTCCAATTTGCTTACCGCCCAAATAGGTCCACAGACGATGCAATCTCAACCACACTGCACACTGCCCTAACCCATCTGGACAAGAGGAATACCTATGTGAGAATGCTGTTCATCGACTACAGCTCGGCATTCAACACCATAGTACCCTCCAAGCTCGTCATCAAGCTCGAGACCCTGGGTCTCGACCCCGCCCTGTGCAACTGGGTACTGGACTTCCTGACGGGCCGCCCCCAGGTGGTGAGGGTAGGCAACAACATCTCCACCCCTCTGATCCTCAACACTGGGGCCCCACAAGGGTGCGTTCTGAGCCCTCTCCTGTACTCCCTGTTTACCCACGACTGCGTGGCCACGCACGCCTCCAACTCAATCATCAAGTTTGCGGACGACACAACAGTGGTAGGCTTGATTACCAACAACGACGAGACGGCCTACAGGGAGGAGGTGAGGGCCCTCGGAGTGTGGTGTCAGGAAAATAACCTCACACTCAACGTCAACAAAACTAAGGAGATGATTGTGGACTTCAGGAAACAGCAGAGGGAACACCCCCCTATCCACATCGATGGAACAGTAGTGGAGAGGGTAGCAAGTTTTAAGTTCCTTGGCATACACATCACAGACAAACTGAATTGGTCCACTCACACAGACAGCATCGTGAAGAAGGCGCAGCAGCGCCTCTTCAACCTCAGGAGGCTGAAGAAATTCGGCTTGTCACCAAAAGCACTCACACACTTCTACAGATGCACAATCGAGAGCATCCTGGCGGGCTGTATCACTGCCTGGTATGGCAACTGCACCGCCCTCAACCGTAAGGCTCTCCAGAGGGTAGTGAGGTCTGCACAACGCATCACCGGGGGCAAACTACCTGCCCTCCAGGACACCTACACCACCCGATGCTACAGGAAGGCCATAAAGATCATCAAGGACATCAACCACCCGAGCCACTGCCTGTTCACCCCGCTGTCATCCAGAAGGCGAGGTCAGTACAGGTGCATCAAAGCTGGGACCGAGAGACTGAAAAACAGCTTCTATCTCAAGGCCATCAGACTGTTAAACAGCCACCACTAACATTGAGTGGCTGCTGCCAACACACTGTCAATGACACTGACTCAACTCCAGCCACTTTAATAATGGGAATTGATGGGAAATGATATAAATATATCACTAGCCACTTTAAACAATGCTACCTTATATAATGTTACTTACCCTACATTATTCATCTCATATGCATACCTATATCGACTGCATCCTTATGTAATACATGTATCACTAGCCACTTTAACTATGCCACTTTGTTTACATACTCATCTCATATGTTATACTATACTCGATATCATCTACTGTATCTTGCCTATGCTGCTCTGTACCATCACTCATTCATATATCCTTATGTACATATTCCTTATCCCCTTACACTGTGTATAAGACAGTAGTTTTTTTGGAATTGTTAGTTAGATTACTTGTTCGTTATTACTGCATTGTCGGAACTCGAAGCACAAGCATTTCGCTACACTCGCATTAACATCTGCTAACCATGTGTATGTGACAAATAAAATTTGATTTGATTTGATTTGATAACCATGTGTATGTGACAAATAAAATTTGATTTGATTTAGCAAGTTGAATATGAATAGGAACCTTTCACAATATACTGTATAATAACTCAAATAAAGCCAATTCCCAATAATTATGTATAGGTGTCATATTCTTTATTTATTACAGCATCTTCCATCACTATTCCCTCTCAGAACGACCAGGTGAAACCTGAGATCACATGTTTTTAGTTTTACTACAGTGGGGACTGTGTCCCTGGGCCTGGCTTTATGTGTCCCTGGGCTTGGCTTTATGTGTCCTTTGCTGTGATGTTGTTGCCCTGTCAGAACCAGAGAGGCCCTTTATTCAGAACCTGTCTGACAGAGAGGTGGGATGTGTCTGGGCTTGTCCTGGGCACACAGCCAAATCCGCCTCAAAGCCACTTGGCCATATTTTATAGTCACTCTTTATTTGGAAATATCAAAGGCATCGCTCTGGTCTGTTTGTACAGGTGACTTGTGTTAAAATCCACTGACCAACTGCTAAGCATCAGCTCTCACTTTGTCAGTTTCTCAGCTGAAGAGAGGAATGCACAACTAATCATGAGGCAGCAGTAGTGTAGTGGAGGGTATACATAGGTATATGCCTTATACCCAATTATTTTTCAGTGGGCCTTGCGTATACTCACTCCTTAATCTCCACTGATACGTATCAAAGTAGTGTAGTGGAGGTATACGCTGTATCAATTAATAGGGCTGATGGAACAGATCAGAATGTTTAGCTTAAAATGTTGATAAACGATTATTTCTTCACTGTTCTAAAATGCGCACCGCACATGCAAACGGTTTCATGGACAGAGATGGAAATACACGTTAGAAAGAGGGGGATTTAAACATTCAACAACTATCATGGGTTGCTAATATGACTAGGATAATGTCTTTGGTTGTTAGACACATGAAAGTAGAAATAAAACCAATAGAGCAGAACGCATATGAGCAAGTCTTTATACAAAATAATTGGCTCCATGTTTCTATGGTGGGATTTTGACTCTAGGCTACTTTGAAGCAAGGTAAGACATGCCTCATAATATGAAGTCAAATGTCCAGATTTCAAACAATTAAGGAACAGGAAAAATATAGCGATGCTAATGATAGACCTAACTGTCTTCTGGTAGATGGTAATGATAGACCTAACTGTCTTCTGGTAGATGGTAATGATAGACCTAACTGTCTTCTGGTAGATGGTAATGATAGACCTAACTGTCTTCTGGTAGATGGTAATGATAGGCCTAACTGTCTTCTGGTAGATGGTAATGATAGACCTAACTGTCTTCTGGTAGATGGTAATGATAGACCTAACTGTCTTCTGGTAGATGGTAATGATAGACCTAACTGTCTTCTGGTAGATGGTAATGATAGACCTAACTGTCTTCTGGTAGATGGTAATGATAGACCTAACTGTATTCTGGTAGATGGTAATGATAGACCTAACTGTCTTCTGGTAGATGGTAATGATAGACCTAACTGTCTTCTGGTAGATGGTAATGATAGACCTAACTGTCTTCTGGTAGATGGTAATGATAGACCTAACTGTCTTCTGGTAGATGGTAATGATAGACCTCACTGTCTTCTGGTAGATGGTAATGATAGACCTAACTGTCTTCTGGTAGATGGTAATGATAGACCTAACTGTCTTCTGGTAGATGGTAATGATAGGCCTAACTGTCTTCTGGTAGATGGTAATGATAGACCTAACTGTCTTCTGGTAGATGGTAATGATAGACCTAACTGTCTTCTGGTAGATGGTAATGATAGACCTAACTGTCTTCTGGTAGATGGTAATGATAGGCCTAACTGTCTTCTGGTAGATGGTAATGATAGACCTAACTGTCTTCTGGTAGATGGTAATGATAGACCTAACTGTCTTCTGGTAGATGGTAATGATAGACCTAACTGTCTTCTGGTAGATGGTAATGATAGACCTAACTGTCTTCTGGTAGATGGTAATGATAGACCTAACTGTCTTCTGGTAGATGGTAATGATAGACCTAACTGTCTTCTGGTAGATGGTAATGATAGACCTAACTGTCTTCTGGTAGATGGTAATGATAGACCTAACTGTCTTCTGGTAGATGGTAATGATAGACCTAACTGTCTTCTGGTAGATGGTAATGATAGACCTAACTGTCTTCTGGTAGATGGTAATGATAGACCTAACTGTCTTCTGGTAGATGGTAATGATAGACCTAACTGTCTTCTGGTAGATGGTAATGATAGACCTAACTGTCTTCTGGTAGATGGTAATGATAGACCTAACTGTCTTCTGGTAGATGGTAATGATAGACCTAACTGTCTTCTGGTAGATGGAAAGGCATTCCCAGAAACCTTCTGTTTTCAATGGTAACTAGCTACAAAGTAGCCTATGCCTACGTACCTGTCAGAATGATATCATGAATATTTGCATTAATCCAGTGGCCATTTATTTTGCAAACTCCATCTCATGTGCTACAGAAACACGGCTAATCAAACAATAATGCTAAGTGCCTGCACACTGGTGGTTTAAGCATTGTTATGGACTTAGAACATACCATTTTGTTGTTTTTCTGTTTAAAAAAGTGTGACTTTGAGAACAAAAACCTGAAAAAATTTTGGGAAATCTAATGCTGTGAATTCCTGACTCAGTTGAACTGTTTCAATAGTAGGCCTACTATTAGCCGACTTTCACAGTACAGCTTGGGTGGACCTGACTGTGAAAGACCAATATGGGATGTATCATGTTAAAGTAATTCAGAGTGCATGTCACTGTTTGTCATTGAGCTTTTCACACAGTGCGCCTTTCCTTGGCCGGGTGTGCTATTTGGATGTGAGTATATGTGAGTATACCCACTTCTCCAGGCAGTACTACACCACTGTGAGGCAGAAAAACAAGAGAAGCAGACCTGGGTTCAAATACTATTATAAATCATTTAAAATACTTTATCAAATCAAATGTATTTATATAGCCCTTTGTACATCAGCTGATATCTCAAAGTGCTGTACAGAAACCCAGCCTAAAACCCCAAACAGCAAGCAATGCAGGTGTAGAAGCACGGTGGCTAGGAAAAACTCCCTAGAAAGGCCAAAACCTAGGAAGAAACCTAGAGAGGAACCAGGCTATGAGGGGTGGCCAGTCCTCTTCTGGCTGTGCCGGGTGGAGATTATAACAGAACATGGCCAAGATGTTCAAATGTTAATAAATGACCAGCATGGTCAAATAATAATAATCACAGGCAGAACAGTTGAAACTGGAGCAGCAGCAAGGCCAGGTGGACTGGGGAGAGCAAGGAGTCATCATGCCAGGTAGTCCTGAGGCATGGTCCTAGGGATCAGGTCCTCTGAGAGAGAGAAAGAAAGAGAGAATTAGAGAGAGCACACTTAAATTCACACAGGACACCGGATAAGACAGGAGAAGTACTCCAGATATAACAAACTGACCCTAGCCCCCCGACACATAAACTACTGCAGCATAAATACTGGAGGCTGAGACAGGAGGGGTCAGGAGACACTGTGGCCCCATCCGATGATACCCCCGGACAGGGCCAAACAGGAAGGATATAACCCCACCAACTTTGCCAAAGCACAGCCCCCACACCACGAGAGGGATATCTTCAACCACCAACTTACCACCCTGAGACAAGGTCGAGTATAGCCCACAAAGATCTCCTCCACGGCACAACCCAAGGGGGGGGGCGCCAACCCAGACAGGAAGATCACATCAGTGACTCAACCCACTCAAGTGCTTGATTAAGCTTGCCTGGCTTAATGGACTAATAGAATCATCCCCAAACTGAAAACCCCACCCATCTGGCACCATGCAGGCTAGAGCAACTGCTCAAAGTATTTTAAAGGATTTCAAATAGTATTTCAACACAGGTCTGATGAGAAGAGATGTTTAGGTGCTCTGAGCTCCCTGGTATTTGATATGCAACAGTTGACTCTGAGAGCAAGAAGAGTTGTGCTTTAGGAGACCACCAACAGAGAGAGATCACATTGTTATTGAAAGTAGTAAATGTTTTACTGATTTCTTAATTTATTATTACGGCTAGGGGCCATTTTTTCATGCTACAATTACACTAACCTTTATATCTCTCGCTCTCTTTCTCGCTCACTCTCTTTCTCTCTCTCTCTCTCTCTCTCTCTCTCTCTCTCTGTCTCTCTCTCTCCCTCCCCCTACCCCCCTCTATTTATCTCTCTTTCTCTCTGTCTCTCATAGCGTAGCACAGAAGGGTTCTGGAAGTCTGTGGCCCGTCATGTCCCCAGGGAGCCCAGTGAGATGAGGATCCTCAACCCTTACTTCATCCAGGAGGCTGCCTTCAGGTTCATCGGCCTGCCTCACAACAACGGACAGATGGGGAGAGGGGTGAGAGAATGGGAAACTCACTGCTGTTTTCCGTCATAGGAAATTATGGCGGAAATATTATGTTTAAAAAAATTACGATCAGCATAGAAAACACACAAAACAGGTCAGGAGCCCGTAAAATGGCTGCTATCCATATCTGCATCCTAAAACAAGAAGAAGTACATAATATAAGGACTTCTTGCTTGAACGATTTCAGTTACATATTTGATATTTCATGATATTAAGAAAACATGATGTTTGCCTTCGAGTCAAAGGGGGTCTATGTTAAACAATAAATATGTTCATATGTTTTCACTATGGCTTGAAAACATACCTAAATTCAGGGATGGAAGGTGTCGCTGTACTCCTAATTATCCCATTATCGAAGCCGCGAAATAGAGAAGATTGAAATACTGCTAGTTTTTCATTAAACTGCCTTTTTTCATCAGCATGCTAGGCTAGCTAATGCTAAAGCATCCCATTAAATTCTACAACACTTCCGGCAGGAACTTTAGATTAGGATTGGCTGTGTCAGGTAGGAGACCTGAGCCAACTCCTCGTGCTTACTGTGGGGAGCGTGTTACTGGTCAGGCACTGTGTTATGCAGAGATGCGCACGGTGTCTCCAGTGCGCTATTCTAGCCTGGAGCGCTCTATTCCAGCTCCTCGCATTTGCCGGGCTAGAATGGGCATCCAGCCAGGACGCATTGTGCCAGCTCTATGTTCTGGATCTCCAATGCGTCTCCACGGTCCAGTTTATCCTGCGCCTCCTCCCCGCACTCGCCCTGAGGTGTGTGTCACCAGCCCAGTACCACCAGTGCCAACACCACGCACCTGGCTTCCCGTGCTCTTCCAGAGCCCAGTACGCCCTGTTCCTGCTCCTCGCACTCGCCCTGAGGTGCGTGTCCCCAGCCCAGTACCACCAGTGCGCACCAGGCCTACAGTGCGCCTCGGCAGTCCAGAGCGTCCGGCGACAGTACCCAGTCCAGAGCGTCCGGCGACAGTTCACAGACCGGAACCAGTTCCCAGTCTGGGGTCTCCAGTGACGGTCCCCAGTCCAGAACATCCGGCGATGATCCACGCAGCGAGGGTACTGTTCCCAGTCTGGGGTCTCCAGTGACGGTCCCCAGTCCAGAACATCCGGCGATGATCCACGCAGCGAGGGTACCCAGCCCGGGCCCTACGGCGAGGACCTGCAGTCCAGAGCCTCCGACGATGATCCACGGGTCGGTGCTACAAGAGCAGACTCAGAGCCGCCACCGAGGTTAGATGCCCACCCAGACCCGCCACCGAGGCAGGATGCCCACCCAGACACGCCACAGAGCCGCCACCGAGGTTAGATGCCCACCCAGACCCTCCCATATAGGTTTAGGTTTGCGGCCCCCACCTTTGTGGGGGGGGGGGGGGTACAGTCACGCCCTGACCTTAGTTATCTTTGTGTTCCTTATTATTATTTTTAGGTCAGGGTGTGACGAGGGTGATATATGTTTTCCACCTGTCTATGGTTTTTGTATCTTTATGTGGTTTATACAGTCTAGGTGTTTTCATGTCTATGGTTGCCTTGGTTGGTTCTCAATCAGAGGCAGCTGTTTATCGTTGTCTCTGATTGGGGACCATATTTAGGCAAGCCATATGCCTTGGAAAGTTTGTGGGTTTTTGTCTGTGTAGTTGCCTGTGTCTGCACTCGTTGTTCATAGTTTCACGTTCGTTTTGGTTAGTCTGTTTAAGCGTTCTTCCTTCATTAAAAGAAGAATGTATTCTCATCACTTTCTTCTCCTCTTTACGACGAACATGACAAATCAACCATTACATTTTTTTAAATAATATTATGAGTTTACAATAACTCCTTTACAACAGGTTTCTAAGTACATTATTAATAATTTACAAATTGTGAACATACATCAAACACCTTATTAATGATCTTATAAATACTTGAAAATAGTGTTCTAAATGTGTATTTAGAGATTGCTTATTGACATTTACAAATGTAGGAATAATTATTAATAAATTGTAAGTAAACTCTCTACAAACTGTTTTGAAATTGTTTATTTTAAGGGACCTTAATATAAAGTGTTACCAGTCCAAGTAACAGATTGGAATAGTTTCTATGTTATTTATATGTGACCCACCACTTGGATTCGTTTCTATGTAGCAACATTTGAAATTGTGTTTTTTACATTGGATAAAAGTAGAGACTGCAATTGAGGAACAATGGGAAAGTAATTCTGCTTTGAAAGTTGATAAACTTGTAACCCCACTTTTGTGAAAATGGACGTGAATGTTTTGATACATGTACTGCTCTTCTTTGTCAACACCCGTTCAGCATCGTTCACACCCACTTAAGCCTTAGCCCCACCCATCTCTTTAATCACAGTGTAGTAAACAACCAAAGATTTCAAGACTAAAAGTGGTGAAAGTTGTTGTAAAAATACACTTTACCTAGACCTTGGCCTATATCCTAATCTGACTGGTGCACGTCATGTTGTAATTCACATTTCTGTCTCTGGTAAACACACATTATATCCAATAAAATCAAAGTTTATTTGTTACTTGCATAGTGGCGTCTTTTGTTTAGACATGTAGGTAGCTAAACAATAAACCATAATCCCAACTCTAATGCCCCGTTCAATACAACTGGGAACTCTGAAAAGATCTAGCTCTGGCTGGGAAAAATTTATTTGAACAGTTATCCAACTCGGGGATTCCACTCGGGCTTCTTTCTAGAACTCCGACTTTCTGACCTGAAGATCACTGTCACGATTTGACCTCGTATTTTGCAGAGTTCCTAATTGTTTTGAACGCAGCAATAATACCATGCATGAATCTGCAGGTAGCTCAAGCTAACCAACTGGGTTCAATGTTACCTAGCTATTATAAAGCTCTAACTAGCAATGCAAATGGCTTTCTGAGCTACGAATAATATTACTACACAGATCATACATGTAACTTTAGCTAGCTAGCTAACAGTACGCTTTAACTTGCAATGAAAACGACTTTCTGACCAAATTAGAAATGTATAATATCTGAAAAAGTAGCTAGACTCTTACTCGTATACATGGATGAACACTTCTCCCTGCTTGTCTTGGATGCCATGGTTGCCCTTAGTTTGAAGATGTCATCCAGAGACAGGTGTTTTATACAACAGCCTCCTGTTCTCTTTTGGACTCTCTCCTTATTTGGCAATCACCAATCTGCTTCCACCGGGCATTCCACTGATTTCAAAACTCGGTCAACTTCTTCCATGACAACGACACCGTCATCAGAGGACTACAATTTCTGGTTCAATGAAAATGTTTTTACCTAAATCAGGGATTTCCTCATTGTCTGATTCATTTTCAGAGTCAGAGAGAGTCAGCATGGCACGATCATCCTCCAGAAAGTAGTCCATCATAGCTTTTTCCTACTGATAGCGCTATTAACTTCAGGGCAGCAATGTTGAGCAGAGTAGCAAAACTTATTCCGTTTTTTAAAAACAAAGGTCGAAAGGATTTTCCACACATACTGAGCAGCTCATGTTATAGACTGCTACATGGCGAACCCAATCCGAAATCATCTCTCGGCATGTCCAGCCCATCCATTATCTCAGCCAATCATGGCTAGTGGGAAGGTTCCTGTATTTTTCTGTGGCTTAACCAACTAGGCTCATAATTTAACAATGTTATTCGTATTTACAGATGGCATACACATTTGTTATTAAGGCACACATGTTCCAGAAGGCATTTCTGCCAAAAAACACATTTTGATTTAAAAAATAAAACGTTCAAATGCCTCTCCTGTGAGGTAGTGACATGCGACATACGCCTGCCTACCTTCTTGAAACGGGTCACATATTTGAGTAGCATAAGATTAATTAATTGATCAATGTACCTGCAAATACTTAGATATTGAAACTAACAATTCAGAAGATCAACCTGTATTAGAGCATGTTGGGAAATATGATAATGATGGGTGTGGTTTTCGGTTCAACTCTGATAACTTAACACCAACATTGGGGTTATTTTACACCACTGAGTGTTAATTTAACTCTTGAATCAACACTAGAAATGTTACACTGAAAAATCAGCACAAGTAACACTGACCAGTTTGCTGTGTGCTATGAAAGGGACCCATCTGCAGGCTTCCATACATTCAAGAACCTTTTAGAATTATGAAGAACCGTAGATGCCACGTCAAGAACACCCCACTGAACTGAAAGGTTCTTTATCGTGCAAGAGTTCTCCAAGAGCTCAGGAAGAACCATTTCAGAACCAGAACCCTTCTGTCCTGTTTTCAGTGTACCCTAACACACTACAGACATACAACAGCCCCTCCAGGTGCCTTAGTTGGCTCTGCTCTGCTCTGGGCGCTCCAGATGTCTCAGCAGCAATGAGTCAGAACACAAACTAATACTGTTTACTGTTAGAGTCCCGTTTGGATGTCAGCACTACTGGAACTAATATGGGCCAATGCCATGCCTCCAATCTCAGGAATTCAAAGATAATGTACACAAATTGTGTTCATTGATGTCCTTAAATCGTTAAGAGCTATGCTGCAAGGGGGCATCAAAATCAAGCTCAGAATTGTGTAGTTTATGATACCCCCTCCTGACGGAATGTTGTCATTGAAGTGTGAATTGAGGCATTAATAATCAAGACGCGAATACTAGTGAACAGCAGAACAGTGTGTACACAATACAGTCCTGTTCATTCACACCCAGTAGAGAGACGTGGCTGAGAGCCGTAGAGAGAGCAAGGACTTGAGAAGCATCGACCTGAGCTGGAGATGTACTGTAGAGGCTAGAGCTAGTTGGACCTTTTTATCAACCAGTAGCTTTTCAATAGCTGCTAGAGAAGATACCCTTCCTTGTTGTAACATCCACACCTATAGAGGGCCATGGAGGGAGCATGGACCTAGGCTGGAGATGTACTGTAGAGGCTAGAGGTGGTTGGTTTTAATCAGCCACCACGCAGTACGCCCGCTGCTATGCTAGCAGGATTAGCCATGTCTGTCATACACAGAGCTACACTGATAGGCCTTTCGGTATTAGCCTGCCTGGCCACAGGGCTGTTGACCTGCTACCGACAGCCTGGCACAGGGTCTGCCACAGTGTGTCTGTCAGAGGGAGAGTGGAGACCTTCAGCACCACACATACACCTGCAGCAACTCCCTCAAACACCCAGACAGCTGATAAGTTCACTTCGTTCCTACCGGGATGTCCAGCTATCTCAAGCAGCAGAAGTTCAAGCAGCACAAAGAGCGGGAGAGAGGGGGAGAGTGAGAGAGTGACGGGGGAAGAGAGAGAGGACGTTTTCCTTTCTCTCACCAGCTCTGTTAACAAAATAAATTGCCATTGTTTCCTTAATCTAAATGTGCCATGACTAGGTCTTTCAAAGTTCCATTCCATGTGTTCTGTTTTGGTAACCTTTTACATTTCCCTTTAGTTACCCCATGTTCTATTTCTCCAACATCTTCTACTGCCATTCTGTCCTGTTTCAGGGAATATTTGTCTTCTCTTCTGTGTTTTCCAGAATATTCCGACCCTGGGGACGGTTGCCATAACAATGGCCCTCCATAACTGTGATGAGGTAGCCGTGGCTGGATTTGGCTATGACATGAGCACCCCTCACGCCCCCCTACACTACTACGAGAAGATCAGGATGGCGGCCATCAAAGAGGTACCACTGACGTGACGACTGTTGCCAGCCATTTACCACTCTTAAGGTTCAGATTGGGGCCTTGACACACATCATGGAACAAAAATGTAATGTAAATTGTAAAACAATGCCTTCATCTGACCATGAGGTCACACTGACCTAAAGCAGAAGGTTTGTTTAGGTTTTTAGCAGAGCCCTGTTCAAATAATGGAAGCTGAAAGAGGGGCATGTGTACTGTATGCTGTCAGTCTGATGGGTAACTATGGATGAGGCTTGTGTCATCCTTACCCAGCAACTCACCGCTCACCTACATGTTCACACACACGCGCACACACACACACACTCCATACTGCATCAAAGTGAGAAGAACCGATGGCTTAGTTTGGTGCCAATGTCAAAATAACTCCATTAAGAGAAGTGTTTATAAACGTCTTGTAAAACAGGAGGGACATTTAGAGACAAACTGACCTGAATATTTGAACCATGCACTGTAATTCTAAACTATTTCCAATGAAACACGAGTCATTCTTTCTAGAGACTTTACTGTGTAGTGAACAGGTGTCAGATGGATGTTTGGCTATATCTAGAGAGACTCAGATCTGCTTTAAGTCCACTCACGCAGACTTAGACTTGTGTGAGGTGAGGTGTTAGTCTCTGTGAAAGGGGTAGGTTGACCTGAAAGATACAGAAAGACAACCTTGTAGGGAATCACAGTTGTTCATGTCATGAATACTATAAAGATCTTTATCTCATCCTTGGTTGCAGTGATTCATTCCTGAAGTGAGTCATTCAATCCCTCATTCCAGAAGGCTATCCTACTAAGTTTGTGAAAGCATTATGACAAGTTTAGATTTTGAAAGGGTTAAGTTGTGAAAGGGATGGTTTATGAAAGAGACACAGACAACCTTGTATGTTACCTGACTGTGTGTTGCCGTGGTATCGTCTGTTCTCTGAACCCTTAGTTACCGGAACAGAACAGGAACATCCATCCATCCATCCGCCCACTCAAAGTCAACAGCTATGAACCATACAGCCAGGGCTGTGTTGGTATGTTAGCATTCCCTGCTAAGCGTGTGTCTCTTTCTCCCTTTAAACTGTCTACCAACATCCTCTCTGTTTAGCTTGGCTAGTTTACTTCTCTGCAGGGGAAGTTTACACTGACCTTTCTCTCCTTATTTAATACCCTTCTCCAAGAGTCCTGTGGTTTCTCTCTAATGTTCATCGTGTTACTTCCCAGTTCCCACCACCACACGGGAGGCGAGATGTGGAGTAGGATGTGGAGTAGCATGTGGAGTAGCATGTGGAGTAGCGTGTGGAGTAGGATGTGGAGTAGTATGTGGAGTAGGATGTGGAGTAGGGTGTTGAGTAGAATGTGGAGTAGGGTGTTGAGTAGTGTGTGGAGTAGGGTGTTGAGTAGAATGTGGAGTAGGGTGTTGACTAGTGTGTGGAGTAAGATGTGGAGTAGGGTGTTGAGTAGGATGTGGAGTAGGGTGTTGAGTAGTGTGTGGAGTAAGATGTGGAGTAGGGTGTTGAGTAGGATGTGGAGTAGGGTATGGAGTAGGGTGTGGAGTAAGATGTGGAGTAATATGTGGAGTAAGATGTGGAGTAAGATGTGGAGTAAGATGTGGAGTAGGATGTGGAGTAAGATGTGGAGTAGGGTGTGGCGTAAGATGTGGAGTAAGATGTGTAGTGTGTGGAGTAAGATGTGGAGTAAGATGTGGAGTAGGGTGTGGAGTAAGATGTGGAGTAAGATGTGGAGTAAGATTTGGAGTAGGGTGTGGCGTAAGATGTGGAGTAAGATGTGTAGTGTGTGGAGTAAGATGTGGAGTAAGATGTGGAGTAGGGTGTGGAGTAAGATGTGGAGTAAGATGTGTAGTGTGTGGAGTAAGATGTGGAGTAAGATGGGTAGTGTGTGGAGTAAGATGTGGAGTAAGATTTGGAGTAGGGTGTGGAGTAAGATGTGGAGTAAGATGTGGAGTAAGATGTGTAGTGTGTGGAGTAAGATGTGGAGTAAGATGTGGAGTAGGGTGTGGAGTAAGATGTGGAGTAAGATTTGGAGTAGGGTGTGGCGTAAGATGTGGAGTAAGATGTGTCGTGTGTGGAGTAAGATGTGGAGTAAGATGTGGAGTAAGATGTGGAGTAAGATGGGTAGTGTGTGGAGTAAGATGTGGAGTAAGATGTGTAGTGTGTGGAGTAAGATGTGGAGTAAGATGTGGAGTAAGATGTGTAGTGTGTGGAGTAAGATGTGGAGTAAGATGTGGAGTAGGGTGTGGAGTAAGATGTGGAGTAAGATGTGTAGTGTGTGGAGTAAGATGTGGAGTAAGATTTGGAGTAGGGTGTGGAGTAAGATGTGGAGTAAGATGTGGAGTAAGATGTGGAGTAAGATGTGTAGTGTGTGGAGTAAGATGTGGAGTAAGATGTGGAGTAGGGTGTGGAGTAAGATGTGGAGTAAGATTTGGAGTAGGGTGTGGAGTAAGATGTGGAGTAAGATGTGTAGTGTGTGGAGTAAGATGTGGAGTAAGATTTGGAGTAGGGTGTGGAGTAAGATGTGGAGTAAGATGTGGAGTAAGATGTGGAGTAAGATGTGTAGTGTGTGGAGTAAGATGTGGAGTAAGATGTGGAGTAGGGTGTGGAGTAAGATGTGGAGTAAGATTTGGAGTAGGGTGTGGCGTAAGATGTGGAGTAAGATGTGTAGTGTGTGGAGTAAGATGTGGAGTAAGATGTGGAGTAAGATGTGGAGTAAGATGGGTAGTGTGTGGAGTAAGATGTGGAGTAAGATGTGTAGTGTGTGGAGTAAGATGTGGAGTAAGATGTGGAGTAGGGTGTGGAGTAAGATGTGGAGTAAGATGTAGAGTAAGATGGGTAGTGTGTGGAGTAAGATGTGGAGTAAGATGTGTAGTGTGTGGAGTAAGATGTGGAGTAAGATGTGGAGTAGGGTGTGGAGTACGATGTGGAGTAAGATGTAGAGTAAGATGGGTAGTGTGTGGAGTAAGATGTGGAGTAAGATGTGTAGTGTGTGGAGTAAGATGTGGAGTAAGATGTGGAGTAGGGTGTGGAGTACGATGTGGAGTAAGATGTAGAGTAAGATGGGTAGTGTGTGGAGTAAGATGTGGAGTAAGATGTAGAGTAAGATGTAGAGTAAGATGTAGAGTAAGATGGGTAGTGTGTGGAGTAAGATGAGGAGTAAGATGAGGAGTTAGATGTGGAGTAGGATGTGGAGTAAGATGTGGAGTAGAGTGTGGAGTAAGATGTGGAGTAGAGTGTGGAGTAAGATGTGGAGTAGGGTGTGGAGTAAGATGTGGAGTAGGATGTGGAGTAAGATGTGGAGTAGAGTGTGGAGTAAGATGTGGAGTAGAGTGTGGAGTAGGATGTGGAGTAAGATGTGGAGTAGAGTGTGGAGTAAGATGTGGAGTAGGGTGTGGAGTAAGATGTAGAGTAGAGTGTGGAGTAAGATGTGGAGTAGGGTGTGGAGTAAGATGTAGAGTAAGATGGGTAGTGTGTGGAGTAAGATGAGGAGTTAGATGGGTAACGGAAGTCAGGTGTAGAGGAGCCTGTGGGTGCTGGTGTTTGAAGAGGGGGCAGGACCACAAGCACAATAGCAAGTGTGTCCCAAGTGGCACCCTATTCCCTACAGTACACTACTTTTTACCAGACCCCTAAGGGCCCTGCTCAAAAGTAGTGCACTATATAGGGAATCTAGTGCCACTTGGGACACAGACACTTGTCCCAGTGTCTGGAAGGTCCATCTGATCCCTTCATTATGTACACAGCACTCTGCCTGGTCATAAATCACTCTTTACTAAAGTATGTCAGAGCCCAGAGGGGCTGGTCTGGTCCCTCCATGGCTGACATGTGATCACCCCCAGCACATACACACGACTCCCCAACCAGGTGTCAGTGTGCGCTCTCTTCCATTTGCAGCGACACAAACCTGTCTCAGCCCCTCCTCCAACCCCCTTGCATGTATAATTGAGAGCTGTGGTAGTACAGTATTCTCTCTCTGGGTGACCCAGTCCAGGGCCAGTGTGAAGCTGTCAATCCAAGACGACCGCTGGGCCTCACACTCAAAGACCTTTGTGTCTGTGCCTGTAGAACGGCTCGGTCCAGCAGGCTAACCTCCCTCTGAATGGATCACACACAGCCATGTCCTGAACAGATACAACTGTTCAATCATCTATCACCGTAGTCTCCTCATAATGACACCAGCATTAGTCACTAAGACCAAATGAAGCAAGACTGAACAAATATCCTATAGATATTATTGAGAAATCAAGTGCCTGGAATCCTGCATTCTTCTAACATATTATGCTTAGGTGTGTTTTGTTCCGTCTGTCTAATCTCTGCCTGAAGGATTTCCTAACTCTTTAGAGGGAAGCCCTGGGTGGGAAGGAGGGAGTGTGAAGCGCTGAGAGAGAGAGAGAGAGAGAGATAGGGAGGGGGGGGGGAGGGAGTGTGAAGCGCTGAGAGAGAGAGAGATAGGGAGGGGGGGGAGGAGGGAGTGTGAAGCGCTGAGAGAGAGAGAGAGAGAGAGAGAGAGAGATAGGGGGGGGGGGGGAGTGTGAAGCGCTGAGAGAGAGAGAGAGAGATAGGGAGGGGGAGAGGAGGGAGTGTGAAGCGCTGAGAGAGAGAGAGAGAGAGATAGGGAGGGGGGGAGGAGGGAGTGTGAAGCGCTGAGAGAGAGAGAGAGAGAGAGAGATAGGGAGGGGGGGGAGGAGGGAGTGTGAAGCGCTGAGAGAGAGAGAGAGAGATAGGGAGGGGGAGGGAGGGAATGTGAAGTGCTGAGAGAGAGACAGAGAGAGAGAGAGGGTGGGGAGGAGGGAGTGTGAAGGGCTGAGAGAGAGAGAGAGGGGGGGGGGGAGTGTGAAGCACAGAGAGCGAGAGAGAGAGAGATAGGGAGGGGGGGGAGGAGGGAGTGTGAAGCGCTGAGAGAGAGAGAGAGAGAGATAGGGAGGGGGGGAGGAGGGAGTGTGAAGCGCTGAGAGAGAGAGAGAGAGAGATAGGGAGGGGGGGGAGGAGGGAGTGTGAAGCGCTGAGAGAGAGAGAGAGAGAGAGAGAGAGAGAGAGAGAGAGATAGGGAGGGGGGGGGAGTGTGAAGCGCTGAGAGAGAGAGAGATAGGGAGGGGGGGAGGAGGGAGTGTGAAGCGCTGAGAGAGAGAGATAGGGAGGGGGGGAGGAGGGAGTGTGAAGCGCTGAGAGAGAGAGAGAGAGAGATAGGGAGGGGGGGGAGGAGGGAGTGTGAAGCGCTGAGAGAGAGATAGGGAGGGGGAGGGAGGGAGTGTGAAGCGCTGAGAGAGAGACAGAGAGAGAGAGAGGGTGGGGAGGAGGGAGTGTGAAGCGCTGAGAGAGAGGGGGGGGGGGGAGTGTGAAGCACTGAGAGAGCGAGAGAGAGAGAGAGAGAGAGAGTCGGGGAGAGAGAGACAGAGAGAGAGAGAGAGAGAGTCAGAGGAGCAGGTGAAAGCATGTGGAGCCCTAGTCAATCCCCTCCTCGCTCTTCTGAGCTGTCATTCACTCAGCTGTCCCTACAGGCTCCAAACATGAACCAACTCTACCTGAGATAGCCAGTCTAGCCTACAGCACTCTCTTTTAAGCATGGTTCTACAGATAACGTGTCCTGTAAACAATGGAACACGTATGGCAGTTATATAGGATAGTGAGGTAAAGGGTGGGGTTTGAGACCAGACACGCTATAGATATTGCCTTTGAACTGCATAACAACAGCTCTTAGGGATGGGTCGCTCCTGTAAAGTAGTGGTCGTGGTTGATACTACAGGTGTTTTGAACAAGTCTGTAATGACACTAGTTTCCCCACCATAAATTACCGTCATATACCGGCATCCCCAACCTCAGATCTTTGACCACAGACGTTGCTATTTTGAGCAGTGAATGGTTTTCACATTTCGCTTGTAAAGCCATGACAAGAAAGCAGTTATCTCTTTCTGTCTCTTATCTTTTGTATCCAACAGCCCACAGTAAAGTGGTTTACACCCCACGTTTAGTGTCCCACATTGTACAGTCAGTCGTCTGGTATTGTCTCTCCCTCTCATCCCCTGTATTTAAGGGGCAGCTCCGTAAGTGAAGAAAGCTCCTTTAAAAAGACAATAGTTTCACTGTCAACCTCAATAGTCTGTTTACTTTAGGTCTTCTTTTATGTTACTATTGTACCTCTGGCGTTTACCTCCACTGATCTATGTGATCAAAAGTTGAAAGTAAAGAAATGTGGACGCAACAGCTTTGACATCCTCCCTGCCTCCCTTCCCAAAGAATGTGACTTTTTACCTGCATCTCCTGTAAAGTACCTACCGTTTTCCTCTGTTCCTCTGTCCACTCCCACTCCTGTTATTCTGCATCTCCTCTCCTCTACCATTCTCTCCTTTGTACTCCTCTATCCTCCCTCCATCCCCCTCTCTCCACACCTCTCCTCCCTGTCTGTCTCCTATTCACAGTCCTGGACTCACAACATTTCTAAGGAGAAGGAGTTCCTGATTAAGCTGGTGAAGGCTGGGGTTATACAGGACTTGACCAATGGGATCTGTGGCTCAGGATGCTGATGACAACATCCAGCCAATCCCAGGTCACAGAGAGAGAGATAGAGGAGGAAGCAGCATTGTGAAGTCCTGCTCTGTTCCCCCAACCTAACCCTAACCCTGGCTGAGCCATACTGTATTCAGGAAAGAAGGCTGGTGAAGGGTTCTGAAGGGTTTCTCGCTCTGACAGACGAGAACTGTGGTAAATGGCATAATCCCTGCACTACACTGGAGAGATAGAACTACAACATTCTAGAATTCTCTAGAAAACCGAGAGCTAGAACTCTCTAGGAACATTGAGAGCTACACACTATTTTCTTTCAGGGTTTGCTGCAGTGTGACATTGCAGTTTGATGAAAAGATGGACTGACAATCTGGACATAATGGGTTGTGCCAAGAATACCTCTGGAGAAGGATAAAGGACATGCCTCTACTCATACTTCTACAGTATACCTGAATGTATTCTGTCACCACGTACTCATCACTGTTATATATTTATTTTCATCTCTTGTAATGGCAGCATTGCCCTCTATCTGGGCTCAGTCGAATAGGTTTCCAGACAGGTACCAAATAATGCACATACATATTCTGCTTCTAATGTATCTGGAAGTGGACGGAAGGGCCGGTGCTCATGGTTTAGAAGCCCTCCACACCTTCCTTCCTCCCTTTAAGATATGTTTTTAAATGATTTACCTTGAGAGATGTCTTTTTTGAAATGCAAAGAACAAAGGAAAAAAAATGGGGGGTGAGGAGGGACCGACCCCCCCTCACTGGATAAACATGTTTTATTTTCACAGAAGCAATGAGCTTTGTGTCGTCTTCAGTTCATCAGTGTGCTTCCCAAACACTCATCTGTCCTGGATCACGTCTCAGACTGTTACTCTGGTCTTAATGCTGTTGTATGTGTCTATAGGGCTCTGGTCAAACATTGTGCACTATATAGGGAATAGGGTGCCATTTGGGATGCATCCTTTATTTCAAGTCTGCATGGCCTGCAAACATAATCAATGTTACTACTTACTACTGTCAGTTGTTGTTTAAACAATTGAGGTTTATCAATTTTAAATGTCTTGTTTTATTTCTTTGTTCATTTTTGCCAAAATGGATTGTATTTTGTTAAGCAATAATATATGGTGTCTTAATCGCTGTTCTCTGTTCAGCCACATATTATCTTATTTTCTACTCATATGCACAAGCCAAAGCACTTGAATTTCACATCGCTCATAGACAGCAGTGGAGGCTGCTGAGGGGTACGGCTCATAGTAATGGCTGGAATTGTTTCAACCACATGGAAACCATATGCCTGATACCATTCCATTGACTCCATTCAGTCATTACTATGAGCTGTCCTCCCCTCAGCAGCCTCCACTGATACACAGTCACTACACTATGGAGCGTCATGCATCAAGATGGTTTGACAAATGAAATAAAGCAGATTATAACTCTGTCCCTTGTCATTTTATGAAATGCAAACAACTGGAGAGAGGTAATGAAATGTGTTTATATATTCCTGTTTTTATGTTTAATTGAATATTATATCTACTGTTGTCTTCCCTAAACTTTTTTTTTGCATTTAAAAAGCATCTATTTGATATTGCAACACAGCAATGTCTAACAGTGTTGTTGTCTAATGCCATGTTGTTTAGATACAGTATATGTTTGTGTTTATACGTTTTCCACCCACCCATCCATATATTCCAGTAGTGGATCAGAAAGATCATCTCAGCTTTTCTTGTCCTATTAAGTGGCATCAACAAACAGTCAGTGTTTATGAGAGAGTGCTGGTAAACATGGTCAATGTAACTGGTGGGGCTGAGTCATCATTGTGTTGTGAGCTGGGTTCAAGTACTATTAGAAATCTTTCAGTCTATCAGCGTTTGCTCTAGCTTCCCTGGAGTGCCAGTTCGGTAGGTTTTGCAGATTTTTTGACTATTCTATTGGTCCATTAAGTCAGGGAAGATCAATCAAGCATGATAAAATAATTGAGATGGTTTCGAATAGCATCTGAACCCAGAACCCTGCTGCTTTCTTGGGTGGGTTCTTGCAGGATATTTGTGGGGAAAAGGTCAAGGACAGGGAATGTTCTATGTTCCACATGTTGGAGACTGCCAACAACAGAACAGTATCCTGGGAACAGATTACTGACCATCTTAACTCTTTGAGACTAACCACTGGTGTGTGTGTGCAAGCGGAAATTTGTTTTGCCATGGTTACTATTGCGTTGTAACTATAGCTTTTTTGTAATGAGTCAGAGGTGTTACCAAGCTTGTATTGCCTTCAGCCAGGAGGGAGAGTCCAACCCAACCATTTGGTCTGCAAGTTAGATCAGGTTAGTTAGAGAGAGCTGTGCCTCAGACAGGTTAGACAGCTGTGGCACCATAACACCAGTCCAACAGGGACTCAATTTATCTCACCTCTGTAGAGAGAAACAGGAGAAGCCAGGAGAGGCTGAAGTCTGCTGAAAGCTGGAGTTTGCTATTCCAAAAGGAATGTCTGTTCACTTCTGTTGGACTTAGGAGTGCTGCCTTAATGGCTAAAATAGTTATCGAGGGCCACCCTTACACAACACTAGGGTTGCGTCCCAAATGGCACCCTTTTCCTTATATAGTGCACTGCTTTTGACCAGAGCCCTATGGGTGCCGTTTGAGACAGAGACAACTTCAGTTTATTAAAGTGATTTCACCTCATATGACATTCTTCTGCTGTGAGTCATGAAAGAGAGACTTCAAAGATTTCACATGGATAGAGAAATCAATGTAGTGTGTGGATGTTTATCTCATTACAGACTTGGCTCTAAGACTATGGTTATAGTTTGAGTCCACGCTTAGAAGACTGTCAAAGGTGCAGGGTGACTGGGGCCAATGTCAGGATTATTGTAGCTCTGGTCCAGAGCGTTACATGCGTCTTAAAGAAGGCATGTAAACGCCCTGGACCAAAGCTAGGGTTATTGCTGCTAGTAAAAAGGTTGGTTTTGAGTCCAAGCCTGAGCTACAGTATATGGATAAGGTCAGGGATAGGTGTTACATATACAGTTTTTCCCCCCCCTCATCAATCTACACATAATACCCCATAATGACAAAGCAAAAACAGGTTTTTAGAAATGTGCAAATGTATATATCAAAGCTCTGGAAATATCACATTTGCATAAGTATTCAGACCCTTTACTCAGTACTTTGTTGAAGCACCATTGGCAGCGATTACAGCCTCGAGTCTTCTTGGGTATGACGCTGCAAGCTTGACACACCTTTATTTGGGGAGTTTCTCCCAATCTTCTCTGCAGATCCTCTCAAGCTCTGTCAGGTTGGATGGGGAGAGTAGGAGCACATCTATTTTCAGCTCTCTTCAGAGATGTTAGCTGCTTTGGCAGCAGCTAATGGGGATCCATAATGAATTAAAACACAAAGGACATTCAGAGACTTATCCCAAAGCCACTCCTGCGTTGTCTTGGCTGTGTGCTCTGGGTCATTTTCCTGTTGGAAGGTGAACCTTCGCCCCAGTCTGAGGTCCTAAGTGCTCTGGAGCAGGTTTTCATCAAGGATCTCTGTTCTTTGCTCCGTTCCTCTTTCCCTCGATCCTGACTAGTCTCCCGGTCCCTGCCGCTGAAAAACATCCCCACAGCATGATGCTGCCACCACCATGCTTCACCGTAGGGATGGTGCCAGGTTTTCTCTAGACGTGACGCTTGACATTTAGGCCAAAGAGTTCAATCTTGGTTTCACCAGACCAGAGAATCTTGTTTCTCATGGTCTGAGTCATTTAGGTGCCTTTTGGCTAACTCTAAGGGAGCTGTCATGTGCCTTTTACTGAGGAGTGGCTTCTGTCTGGCCACTCTACCATAATGGCCTGATTGGTAGAGTGATACAGAGATGGTTGTCCTTCTGGAAGATTCTCCCATCTCCACAGAGGAACTCTGGAGTTCAGTCAGAGGGACCATCGGGTTCTTGGTCACCTCCCTGACCAAGGCCCTTCACCCCGATAGCTCAGTTTTACCCGGCATCCAGCTCTAGGAAAGGTCATAGGGGTTCCAAACTTATTCCATTTAAGAATGATGGAGGCCACTGTGTTTGTGGGGACCTTCAATGCTGCAGAAATGTTTTGGTACCCTTCCCCAGATCTGTGCCTTGACATAATCCTGTCTTGGAGCTTTAAGGACAATTCCTTCTAAATCATGGCTTGGTTTTTGTTCTGACATGCACTGTCAACTGTGGGAGCTTATATAGGCAGATGTGTGTTTTCCAAATCATGTCCAACCAATTGAATTTACCACATGTGTACTCCAATCAGGTTGTAGAAACATCTTAAGGATGATCAAGGGAAACAGGATGCACCTCAGCTCAATTTAGAGTCTCATAGCAAAGGGTCTGAATACTGTAAATAAGGTATTTCAGTTTTTTATTTTAATACATTTGCAAAAATGTCCAAAAACCTGTTTTCACTTTGTCATTATTTTAGAATAAGGCTGTAATGTAACAAAATGTGGGAAAAGTCAAGGGGTCTGAATACTTTCCGAATGCATTGTATACTGAACAAAAATGTAAACGCAACATACAACAATTTGATAGATTTTTACAGAGTTACAGTTCGTATGAGGAAATCAGTCAACTGAAATAAATTCATTAGGCCCTAATCTATGGATTTTATATGACTGGGAATACAGATATGCATCTGTTGGTCAGAGATACCATTACAAAAATGGGCCTCACAATGGGCCTCAGGCACATTTTAGAGTGGCCTTTTATTGTTAACAGCACAAGGTGCACCTGTGCAATGGTCATTATGTTTAATATGCTTCTTGATATGCCACACCTGTCAGGTGTATGGATTACCTTGGCAATGGAGAAATGCAAACTAACAGGGGTGTAAACACATTTGTGCACAACATTTTAGAGAAAGCTTTTTGTGCATATGGAACATTTCTGGGATCTTTTATTTCAGCTCATGAAACACTTTACATGTTGTGTTTATATTTTTGTTCAGTATAGTTATGGCTGATATTTGTATTCTTGTCTTGGCTCGTCTTGGATGCAGTCCCTATGGTTGCGTCCCAAATGGCACCCTGTTCCCTATATAGTGCCCTATTTTTGACCAATACCCTATAGGCCCTGGTCAACAATAGTGCACTACATACAGTCTATAAGGAATAGGTTGTCATTTGTGATGCAGGCTATGAGTATGCTTTCATGAGATTATTTGGAGCCTGCTACAGTATAAGTTGGCTTGTTAACAGTGTGCACCATGTAATGGACACTGTTTGGCTGAAGGATCCTAGCGCCAACATATCGCAATTATTCTGCTAATAAATGTTATGAGATCTTAAAAACATTGCACTCTACTTCAGAACATGTTACAAGCTGTGTTTAGTGGACCACATTTGTGTTTTCTTCTCTTTTACTTTGAAGTAGAATGGATGTCCTAGATCAGTACTCTCCAACTCTGTGCCTGGAGAGCCCACCCTCCTGTAGGTTTTTACTCCAACCCTGTTCCCGGAAAGCCCACCCTCCTGTAGGTTTTACTCCAGCCCTGTTCCCGGAGAGCCCACCCTCCTGTAGGTTTTTACTCCAGCCCTGTTCCCGGAGAGCACACCCTCCTGTAGGTTTTTACTCCAGCCCTGTTCCCGGAGAGCCCACCCTCCTGTAGGTTTTTACTCCAGCCCTGTTCCCGGAGAGCCCACCCTCCTGTAGGTTTTTACTCCAGCCCTGTTCCCGGAGAGCACACCCTCCTGTAGGTTTTTACTCCAGCCCTGTTCCCGGAGAGCACACCCTCCTGTAGGTTTTTACTCTAGCCCTGTTCCTGGAGAGCCCATCCTCCTGTAGGTTTTCACTCCAACCCTGTTCCCGGAGAGCTACCGTCCTGTAGGTTTTCACTCGAACTCTGTTCCTGGAGAGCTACCGTCCTGTAGGTTTTCACTCCAACTCTGTTCCTGGAGAGCTACCATCCTGTAGGTTTTCACTCCAACTCTGTTCCTGGAGAGCTACCGTCCTGTAGGTTTTCACTCCAACTCTGTTCCTGGAGAGATACCCTCCTGTAGGTTTTTACTCCAACTCTGTTCCTGGAGAGATACCCTCCTGTAGGTTTTTACTCCAGCCCTGTTCCCGGAGAGCCCACCCTCCTGTTGATTTTAATGACAATCCTGTTCCCGGAGAGCCCACCCTCCTGTAGGTTTTCACTCCAACCCTGTTCTTAGAGTGCTACCCTCCTGTAGGTTTTCACTCCCACCCTGTTCCCGGAGAGCTACCCTCCAGTACATTTTCACTCTAACCCTGTTCCTGGAGAGTGAACCTCCAGAAGGTTTTAACGCCAACCCTGTTCCGAGAGAACCCACCCTCCTGTAGGTTTTAACTCCAACCCTGTTCCAGGAGAGCCACCCTCCTGTAGGTTTTAATGCCAACCCTGTTCCTGGAGAGCAACCCTCCTTTAGGTTTTAATGCCAATCCTGTTCCTGGAGAGCAACCCTCCTTTAGGTTTTAATGCCAATCCTGTTCCTGGAGAGCTACCCTCCTGTAGGTTTTCACTCCAACCCTGTTCTTGGAGAGCTGCCCTCCTGTAGGTTTTAATACCAATCCTGTTCCTGGAGAGCCCACCCTCTTGTAGGTTTTAACACCAATCCTGTTCCTGGAGAGCTACCCTCCTGTAGGTGTTAAAACTCCAACCTTGTTCCTGGAGAGCCACCCTCCTGTAGGTTTTAACACCAATCCTGTTCCTGGAGAGCCCACCCTCCTGTAGGTTTTAACACCAATCCTGTTCCTGGAGAGCCCACCCTCCTGTAGGTTTTCACTCCAACTCTGTTTTTGGAGAGCCCACCCTCCTGTAGGTTTTAACACCAATCCTGTTCCTGGAGAGCCCACCCTCCTGTAGGTTTTAACTCCAACCTTGTTCCTGGAGAGCCACCCTCCTGTAGGTTTTAATGCCAACCCTGTTCCTGGAGAGGCACCTCATGCATAACCTAAAGGAGGGTAGCTCTCCAGGAACATGGTTGGAGAGCCCTATCCTAGACAGTAGATGATCAGATAAATCACACACAAGGTCTGCTATGTTGTATTCTATTCAGAAACACCATGGTAACTACAGTAATAAAATATACGATTTCTCGTTAGTGGTTTACTGTAATGGTCATAAAAGAAGACTAGTGATCTTAGATTGGAATAGATTATATACATTTAGATTTGATGATCTACACACCAATATACTGTAGATTTATCTTGAAAATATATGGACTCAATATAGACAACCAAAAAACTCAACTAGAATCCAAACCAGCAGCTACAGTACTAGACAACAACCCAACAACAGCATGCAACTCTCTAAGACTGCTGGCAACCAGATCGTCCAATGGTTTTAATATGCTTGTAGCATCTGCTGTAAATAGTACCCAGATTTAAAAAGTGTGTGAGATCACAGACAGCTCTGCTATGGACACAACAGGCAGGTGTACACTATTTAAAGAGCTGGATCCTTGACCTGGACATGGTCTGTCACTGTGTGCGTGCGTGCATGTGTGTGCACATGTGTTCTGGGGTGGGGTGCTGGGGCTTGGTAGAGTGCACACAGACAGGTGGTCTGCTCTTCTCTACTCTATGTAGGTGGCCTCTGGTCTGAGCTGGGAGGGGACACCGGGGGACAGCTCTCACATACCACCAGCAGGCCAGACGGGGTTCTGTTGCTGCTCCCAAGCCTTTTCATCTTCTTTTGATTCCTTCTTCTGTCTGACCTGAAATACGAGCCCTGGTTCTTGTCGGTGGTTCCCATAATTTTGTTTTAATTAGACCCTGAGTGAGGCAGGGTTTTGGTCTGCCCCTGCACTGTTTTCCAGTGGAGTGTGTCTGTGCAGTCTCAGGTTCCACACCCTTTTATTTTAACTGACACTGCATCTGCACTGGATATACCCATGGCTGCTGCAACGCTGACCAAAAAAACAGTTTACTCAAAAATGGGAGACGTGGGAACACTTGCGATGGAAAACATGTTTCTTCTTTTTCCTTTTCTCTGCCTCCCTCTATCACCCTCCTCTCTCTTTCTCTCCATAACGATCTCTCTCTCTCTGTCCCTGATGCATGCATGGGAAATGTCTGGGACTGAGGCTGGGATGCTGGAGAGGTTTATTTTCTAGTCCCCTTCTTTATGTCATTTCACAGCTGTGGTTTTTCATGTCATCTTGGGTCTCCTTGTCCCTTCTACAGCCTAAGAGGAGGCGTGCTCCTTCTCACTCCCCAGGTACAATGTTTATTGAATTAATGTTATTACACATTTTACTCTGTGAAACATCAGCATCCCAAAGCCAGCACTCACTCAGTTGTGTTCCAGAGAAGAGTGTTTACGTTAGCAGACCCAGCAGGCCCACAGCAAACCACAAGGGGATTTTAAGAGACCCATGAGCGTAGACACACACATACCCAGCTCACATCTGCAATAGGGACAGAAGACAGACAGAGAAACAGGTGGTCTGGTCACTACACGTCTGTACTCCCATTGCTGTTATATAGCCGCCATGAGAAATAACATTCTGTTTTCTGATTATAATTTCTATTATACTTCAGGAACTGACAGAATAGATTCTAGAACATGATGTGTTCTAGAACAAATGATGCATGTAATCACTGAATGAAGATCTGATAGAAACTCATTAGTGGTGTATGTGTAATGTGGACCAGGTTTGTTCAGCGATCCTCTTTTGCCACGCTGATCTACTGCTTGTTTTCTCAGGTTGCCAGGTGCTTTAGAGATATATTCACATTTAGTATGCTCTCCAGAAATAGACGGAGTGGCTCACTGTGTGCCTAGCTCAGTGGAGTGGAATCACTACGCTACAGCTAGGAGAGAGAGAGTTCCTGTCCATCATGCCTATTCACAAAGACTTCTCTCACGCTCCTCTTTCTCTCTCCCTCACTCCAGCAATGTGAGTAATAGGCATACAGTGTGTTTGTTTGTGCTTGCTGGGTTCTGTACTTAACCCACAGTATTTTACAAGGGCTTGCTGTTATAATACAAGCAATGCGAAACGGTATATATGAATAATGAACAGGCTCACAACCACCCATGCCTGGGAGAAATCCTCTGATCACCAACCCCTTCACAAGACCAGGATGCTGTGAATCAGCAGGAGAGCTGAAGAACTTGGAAGCTTTAGCAGCAGGAGATCCAGGGGGCCATGCCTGGCCACCCAGACACTCTGACCCCTAACCTCTAACCCCACCTCACCACAGGAACAGGCCAAGAGGCCACATTAGATAAAGCTCTAAATGTAGTCCTCCAATGCCATTGTGAGCCTTACTCAGATGCCAAAATTACAAGTTTCCTCATAGAGAGAAACCATGCTGGTATATGTGGATGGACACACATGCTTGGCACTGCAGGGGGCTTGACACTAAGGACCTTAGCCACAGGTTAATTCCAGTGTCATGTTGTGTTTTAGATGCAAAGAGTGTGGTAATTTTGGAGTGGAGGAATGATCAGTAAATATCAAGCTTTGTTAGATTAGATATGTGTCATCAACCTATTAATACTGCTACTGTGACCTTTCTATCAGGATTCAAAATCATTCTCTTCTCCTCAGTTTTAATTGGCCATGACTAAAGATACATGTGTGGGTTAGCAGTGTGGCACTGTGCTCAACATGCTCGAAACAAACAGTCCCTGCTTTGAGATTCATGAACACGTACCACTTTGCACCTTGGTCTCATTCCGACAACGATCGTGACAGAGATCAATATGTCTCTGCTGTTTTCTAATAGTTCACTTGGTCTTAAAAGGAATGAAAAAGCATGCTGGATCAGGATCGGGGAAAGGTCTAAAAACAAACAACAACAAAATATTAAAAGAAAACTAGCTTTAAAAGAAAACGACATCAAATAACTATCTCCCCATTTAAATACAAACCCAGGTCTCGGTTTGTGCACACACACCCGGTCGGAATCCTATTCCCCTCCTGCTATCCATCCAGAGTCAGTGATTATATCCCAAATGGCACCCTATTTCCGGTATAGTGCACTACTTTTGACTAGGGCTTGGTCAAAAATAGGGCACTATGTAGGGAATATGGTTCCATTTGGGACAGTCTATGAGCTCTGTGTTGTTCCAGCTGAATTCCATACGCCTGAAAATACATCACTCTGACAGAGGCCAAATTGAGTTTAAATGGCTATTTGGAATAAAATTATTTCGGTCATCAATTTCTTTTGAAGGGTTCAGCCATCATTTCTGTAGAGAGGGAGGGAAGGTTAATTGTATCCATAGGGAAGTCCACTTGTGTTTTATGGCCTGGAAAGCACTGAGAACATTAATTAATGGTCATTGGTCCGTGTTAGAACATGTGAATTTAATCAGCAGGTTGCTCTTACAGTAGGAGGCTATAGGAGCAGAGAGAGGCTTGGGAAATGTTGGGAGGGAGATCTGAACTTCTGATGGAGGTGGATGGGAGGTGGGCTAGCTGAATGTCTGAAACTCCAGAGACGGAGCAGGTGGGCCCATGTTTGCTTAGTGCCTGGGCCAGGCCAGAGCAGGGAGGGCCTGTGTGGGCTGGACAGGACCAGGCTCCCTGCTATGGGTCAGTGCAAGGCAGTATGGCCTCCTGGGTGCCTGGCTGGCTTTTAGGACTTTTAGGAGTGTCATCATTACTGGAGGCCATCATTAATTTTCTCCCTATGAGCAGAGGTCAACTAGGTCCTCACACCTCTAAACCACTACCCAAGAACAGTCTAGAGGTCAACTAGGTCCTCACACCTCTAAACCACTATACAAGTACAGTCCAGAGGTTAACTATGTCCTCATACCTCTAAGTCACTACACAAGAACAGTCTAGCGGTCAACTAGGTCCTCATACCTCTAAACCACTACACAAGAACAGTCCAGAGGTCAATTCCCCCCCCCCCCCCCCCCCATTACACTGCTGCTACTCTCTGTTGTCATCATCTATGCACTTTGGTGCATTTTGCCAGCAACTCTTCGTTGTGCGTGAAGCATTGCGTTGTTTATGACTTCAAGCCTATCAACTCCCGAGATGAGGCTCGTGTAACCGAAGTTAAATGCCGCTAATTGTCATTTTGTTGATGTTTCGAGCCCAGGGAGGAGCGAGGAGAGGGACGGAAGCTATACTGTTACACTGGCAATACTAAAGTGCCTATAAGAACATCAAATAGTCAAAGGTTAATGAAATACAAATGGTATAGATGGAAATAGTCCTATAATAACTACAACCTAAAACTTCTTACCTGGGAATATTAAAGACTCATGTTAAAAGGAACCACCAGCTTTCATATGTTCTCATGTTCTGAGCAAGGAACTGAAAGATTACCTTTCTTACATGGCAAATATTTTACATGGATCATATTGCACTTTCACTTTCTTCTCCAACACTTTATTTAGTTTTTATTTACTTTATTTGGTTTATTTACTTTATTAAACCAAATTGAACATGTTTCATTATTTACTTGAGGCTAAATAGATTTTATTGATGTATTATATGAAGTTAAAATAAGTGTTCATTCAGTATTGTTGTAATTGTCATTATTACAAATAAAAAAATTGGCCGATTAATCGGTATTGGCTTTTATGACCCTCCCATAATTAATCGGTATCGGCGTTGAAAAATCATAATCGGTCGACCTCTACTTTGGACCACACCAGTCACAGTGTGTCCAGGGCCTTTTCTCAATTGGATTTGCTAAACTCCGGTGTCCTCTGTCCTCTCTCGCCTCCTTTTCAAAAAGGTCCAAAGGAATTAGAGGATAGGCGGCTAGGAAAGGGAACGTGGATGAAAATGCGTTTGTATGAAATGAGACTCCTTCTCCACATCAGGCAAATTAAATTTACAGGGTGGATCCCAAATTAAATGTGTAAAGTGATCAAAATAATTGAAGTTAGTTTCACAAAACATTTTATTGTTTTTAAACGTGTGCATGCTTTTCTCCTCTGACAAAACAAAAGCTGATTCCAAGGGCGTGTGGCAGATTTCAAAACTTTTCCACGAAGGACTCAGATAGGATACACATGAATATCCTCAATGAAAGGCTATAAAGCAGGGGAGGAGGCTCTTCCGTTCACCTACTAATGAAATGGCATCTCCTTGAACACTTATCGGTTTCGGGGTCATGGAGGAGAGAAGACGAAGGAGAGAGGGTGGAGAATGGACTTTTGCCCAAATGAGAAAAGGCCCAGAGCTGCTGCCAGGTCTTCACACCACAACACTACTCACTGGTCACAGTCCAGGACTGCTGCAGGGGTCAAC
This sequence comes from Oncorhynchus kisutch, assembly GCF_002021735.2. Lineage (NCBI taxonomy): Eukaryota > Metazoa > Chordata > Actinopteri > Salmoniformes > Salmonidae > Oncorhynchus > Oncorhynchus kisutch. The sequence goes on along the minus strand of NC_034186.2, from coordinate 20,524,428 downwards.
TAGCTCCTCATGGCTCTATAGACCACAACACTACTCACTGGTCAAAGTCCAGGACTGCTGCAGGGGTCAACTAGCTCCTCATGGCTCTATAGACCACAACACTAGTCTAAGACTCACAGTCCAGGACTGACTGCTGCCCCTGTCCAACCCCTCCACAGTCACATGTGACCCAGAACCCACCACACAGTGAGGATACTGAATACAATTCAGGCTTTATACATTTTTGGCTTAAGAGGTTGTTTTGGTCATGCTGATACTGTTCTCTGGGCAATCCTGAATAAAGACCTGGCCTCAGAGTCAGCAGCGTGGCCTGGAGTCACTCCTCAGTGCCCCTGTGAGCCCTTCTGTCTCCTGCCCCAGTGCCCCAGTCAAGCACCAGTCAGCCTCCTGTCCTGTCTCCATGCCCTAGCTCCAGGCAGGATGGCACGTTGGCTGGTCTCACCCCGTCAGGCAGCCTCCCAGGCTGACCAAAGCTCGGCCAGCGGAGTGTGGCTGGGTCAAGCACCAGCAGCACCCAGTGAGCCAGTCAGCATCCATCGCTGCCCAAAGAAGGCAACCCTCTGTGGGGCTTTAATCTGCTGTTTGGCACCGCCTGGACTGAAGATGCTATGGCTTCGTGCTCCTGAGGTGGAGAAGAGATCCACAATCTGGAAAAGAGGTTTAGTTTGTGTTCCAAATGGCCCCCTTAGCCTCCTATTCCCTATATAGTGCACTACTTCTGATCAGAGACCTATGGGTTCTGGTTAAAAGTAGTGCAAAACATAGGAAATAGGGTGCCATTTGGGACAGACATGTCGAGTTCAGAGCTGGCTGGCCCTGGCCTTGTAGCCAGTCGGGTGGGTTGGATTCCAGGCCAATCTTGATAACACCTCTAAAGCTTGAGATTCAGATTGCACCCCAGTCGCTTGCGGGAAGTTTGGTCATGAAAGTTTCCATCCCAAATGCCACCTTATTCCCTTTTTAGTGCACTATTTTTGACCAGGGCCCATAGTGCACAATATAGGGAATAGGTTGCCATTTGGGACGTAGCCTGGCTCATTACTGAGGTTTGTTTTATCAATTGTTAAGTGTGCGACTGGTGGTTTGAATGGCCTTATCTCAGAAACAAGCATTGGGCCAATTGCGGTCACATAGAAAAGTGTGGGTATTGATTAGGCATCAAGTAATTGTGCATGGATTGTAAAAATACATTTTAAAAAACACTTGAAATTCAACCTATTTTAAAACAAAGTACCTTTGTTTAAGTTTATTATGTCAAGCAAGTAGGCTACTGATATGATAAACGATCACAAGGGTCATTCAACAGGCAAAACGAGAAGACAATTCTACAACAATTCTACATGTTACTAGATGTCAAATTATGATTGCCATGGGTCATTTTTGTCGGTTTCATTGTTTTCATGAGATAACACATTATACAAGTACTGCAGTGCAGTGTGTAAAGTTAATACCAGCAGTGTGGTTGCATTTGACGCTCATGAAATGGGTGTACAGCTCTCTCCTATAGGTTGCCTTCTAGTACTCATTTAACATGCGCAGTTAATAGACACCGCCGCACGCGCGCGATCCTTTGGAATCTAAATGGGACACGCCAACCATTCTAACTGAACCGGGTCAACTTTGGACGTAGAAGAACGATATACGGAATCAAGTTAATGTAGAGATTAAAATAAGGAACCGAAATAGTAAGTAGGCCTAATCATGAGCGTTTGTAAATTGAGTGTCATTTCACAGAAAGCAACCTGTGTAGGCTATTGTGGGCTGGGATCATGTGATAGACGGTGGAATTTGACACCACCCCAGGCTTTAAAAAACCTGAGCCAACTCACATCTGTATTTGGAGCTACAATTTAACACTAACATCTGCAGTTTCAGTGAAGAAAGAGGGAGCCTATTTCTATTCAATGAGAACGATACCTGTGACGCGGACCATAACGCATCTCGGGCGCATCCATTGTGGAACATACAGAGAATCCCATGATCAAGTGAAGTTCTGTATGGAACACTTATCATAGCCTGTCTATCTGGAAGTTTTTCAGAAAACTTTGGCTGCATATTTTTTAATTAAAATTAAGATTGCGCAAGTATGCCAGTGTATGTAAGAGAGGAATCCAGAGAAATATTTCTAAGGAATAAAGTGCAATTGCATTTAGATTGTTTTGGTCTTATAAGGTTGATATTTGTCTGCTCACACACACGTCCATGATTGGGAAGGTTGTCGGAGTCGGTGAAGGTAAGATTAAAATAAACACTATTGTTTTGTTGGCTAATTGTATAATCTATGTTTAATGTTTGTTTTTGCTTACAGCAAAGTTTAATGTTTTAAATTACCACACACAAGCAAACAATGTCGATGTAGCCGATATAATATGTCAGTAATTGCAGACTAGTTATTGCAGTCATGTTCAAACTCCTGCGCGGCATGAATTGGACTCCCTTCAGCTGCGCTCTGTAATGATCATTTGACTTTGTGCCAAATGTGCCAAGTCCTTTGACTTGTAATCCAACCTATATTCGTTTATATGTATATGTATCTAACTCGGACAGAAATGCTAATCCTACTTCTTCTACATAATAATTGTAATTTATTACTACAACGAATGATAATGGCGGTCATAATAATGACAATATTGGTAATATACCAATAATATTAACATAATAATAAAGTTATTGATAATAAACAATCAAACTTTAATTACATTCAGTACAAATTGTATAGCTGTGTTATTTTTCTGTATGCATGTTTGTGTTTCTAAAACATTTATCCACTTGGGCGCAAAAAATAAATACAAATATATTCCTCTTCTAATTTGAAATGCAGAGATTTCAAAGAATGTATACCAAGAAATCACTGTCAACGAAGGAGATGTTAAATACCTACAAAGTCAAATGTTTATTTTATTAGATAGTTGGATAGTACAATATACATCTACCACATATGCGTAAATGCATGGGAATCATGGAAGGATATTCGTTGGAGCGAGAGCAGGACCGACTGGTGCATGGAGAAATTGTGATTTCAGGCTGTTTGTTTCATCCATCATCAGGTCACTTTATTTTCCTGGTCGCAGATGTCAGTCTGTGTGGTGATATTGAACTCGACACCCTCTTAAGCGTTTTCCAAAGAGGGCGACAAACCACCTGCTACTTGTGTGATTAAATTGTTTAGCTCTGGTTCCGGAGCAGTATTTTAGTTCTAAAGAGGCAGTTTCATTGGTGTGGATGTTAATTTGTTCACCTTTGCCATTTTCATTTTAATGTTAGCTATTTTTTACTTGACATGTGTATCAAGTTGACAAGCTTGTTTTTCTTCTAACATGAGTGTTTTTACTGATGAATGAAACCAAGCTGAAAATTGCATTAGAAAAATAGGCTATTTTAAAGTTCAAAATGGGTTTACCCAGGTCCTAGGTGCGGACAGTGCTTGTTATCTGCAGTTACTTGAGGCTGGAGCAAATCACCATCAAGCTTCTCTCTCTCTATCTATCTCGTTCTCTCCCATCCCTCTCTCCATCCATCTGTCCTTTCAAGGTATTTTTACAAATGTGTCTAGAATGTTGAATAGGTCCATTGTCTGCTCTCTCATGGAACTATGGCCTCTTCATGTAGGCAGTAAATTATATCGCTATCCTCTTACCAGATAAAATGCATTAATAATGGTGGGATTGTTTAATTTGAAATGAAAGGAAGGCAATTTGTTTGTAGTAGTAGTCTTTCCTCTGAATTTAAAATCTTGCAGTGTTGCAGTACATATCCTCCTCTAAAGGATACACCAAAGCCCAACAGGGTCCATTTAGTAATCCATAAGGAAGGGGTAAGGCAGGGATAGGGCATGGGTGCTCTGCTGTGTGATGCTGGGGAGAGTTATGGGCTGCAGTCAGGTTGTGGCAGAATAACGTCAGTCTGCTTTATAGCAGTGAGGACTAATGAGAGGCCTGGTAGTAATGACAAACACCTCCAGTTTTCAGTCCCCTCTAAGGGTCAGGTCAGACCTCACCATTAACAACCAGTTAGAGTAGCAGCCCATACTCCAAATGCCATACTTCATACTCCATCCTTAACTGGTAGCTTGGTCCCATACTGAATGTGCTGTAGGAAACTTTTGTATCGTTGGTTGTTGTGCCATATGTGACAACAATAGTGGAATTGTCTAGAGCGCATCGAGTATAGGCCTGGACAATATCTGTGGATCAGTAGAGCTGGGAGATACAGAGGGTGTGACATGCACCTTTCTCTCAGTCAGACCCCTTTCTCTCAGTCAGAACCCTTTCTCTCAGTCAGAACCCTTGCTCTCAGTCAGAACCCTTGCTCTCAGTCAGACCCCTTGCTCTCAGTCAGACCCCTTGCTCTCAGTCAGACCCCTTGCTCTCAGTCAGACCCCTCGCTCTCAGTCAGATCCCTTGCTCTCAGTCAGATCCCTTGCTCTCAGTCAGACCCCCTGCAAGATTTAAGTCAGAACCCAGAAGGGTAAGGGTTAAGGTTAGTAGATAGTTTAAATGTTACTGAGTGTGTGTCTGCCAATTGTGTGTACATTATTAGTTGTCCTCTGATAGGGTCTCTGTTCACATGACCTCGTACAGCATGACATGAGGTCATAACAGGCCCTGCTCAGCTGATCACTGTTGCAGATATGGAAACGTACTTTGACACCATACCACCCTTGACATTAAATGCTCACACCAGTAGAAATCCACTTTTTGGAGCTGAAAAACGATGGCCAGAGCTTACCCATGATGTTGCACAACGATTTAAGTCCATAAGTCATTGTTTAAGTCAAAATATGATATATTTCATATAATCCAAACTTCACATATCATGTTAATCCACGTGAATGCGGTGTATTTTCCTATGATATGACATACAAATTATTTTCAGCCTACATTTCGTTTCAGGGCTGGGTTTTATTAGAATTTTACCATCCACCAGCATGGCATTGTTTATTAATAATACACAGCTGCAAAGTTAGCGCCGAAGATCATGGCTGACATTTTACATTCTCCCAACCAATTGTGCTATTCTGTTAGTTTTTGTACGTTTTGTGTAACTTATTTTTAAACTTATTGTGTACATAATGATGCTGCTACTACAGTCTCTTATGACCGAAAATAACTTCTGCATATCAGATCAGCGATTATTCACGGTAGACTGGAATAAACTTTTTCCTTTAACGAGTAGGATATTCTGCTTTCACTGGAACAGGCCCAGACCCCCGCCTTTTGCGTGAAGAAAAGACGCAGGAAAAGGGGCTGCAGATCGGGCAGCCTTCTGAGAATCCGTAGGCAAGAGAGTAAACTCCCCCTACCATCCGTTCTTCTTGCTAACGTACAATCATTGGAAAATAAAATTGATGACCTACGATTAAGATTATCCTACCAATGGGACATAAAAAACTGTAACATCTTATGTTTCACCGAGACGTGGCTGAACGACGATACGGACAATATAGAGCAAGCGGGATTTTCCATGCACCGGCAAAACAGACGCTACCTCTGTTAAGACGAGGGGTGGGGGTGTGTGTCTGTTTGTCAATAACACCTGGTGTGCAATGTCTAATATTAAAGAGGTTGAGGTATTGCTCGCCTGAGGTAGAGTACCTTATGATAAGCTGTAGACCACACTATCTACCAAGAGAGTTCTCATCTATATTATTCTTAGCCATCTATTTACCACCACAGAACGAAGCTGGCACTAAGACTGGTCTCAGTCAAATCTATAAGGCCATAAGCAAAGAAGAAAATGGTCACCCAGAAGCGGCACTCCTAGTGAAGAAACTCCTTTACTCCACACACAGAGATGCATACAAAGCTCTCCCCTCCCTCCATTTGGCAAATCTGACCATAATTCTATCCTCCTAATTCCTGCTTACAAGCAAAAACAAAAGTAGGAAGTACAAGTGACTTGCTCAATACGAAAGTGGTCAGATGACGCGGATGCTACACTACAGGACTGTTTTGCTAACACAGACTGGATATGTTCCGGTATTCATCCAATGGCATTGACGAGTACACCACCTCAGTCATCAGCTTCATCAATAAGTGCATGGACAACGTCGTTCCCACAGTGACTGTACGTACATATCCCAACCAGAAGCCATGGATTACAGGCAACATCCGCATCGAGCTAAAGGCTAGAGCTGCCGCTTTCAAGGAGCGGGAGACTAATCCGGACGCTTATAAGAAATCCCGCTGTGCCCTCAGATGAACCATCAAACAAGCAAAGTGTCAATACAGGATTAAGATTGAATCCTACTACACCAGCTCTGATGCTCGTCAGATGTGGCAGGACTTGAAAACTATTACGGACTACAAAGGGAAACCCAGATGCGAGCTGCCCAGTGACTTCGAGGCAAGCAACACTGAAGCATGCACAAGAGCACCAGGTGTTCTGGATGACTGTGTGATAACGCCCTCTGTAGCT